>NW_026068395.1:8248-34664 GCF_014885135.2 Alexandromys fortis | reverse complement strand
CCCAGGCTTTTTCAGACCCGGGCCAGCTGGCCTTGGTGAGTTCCCAATAGAACATCCCTATTGTCTCAGTGTGTGGGTGCACCCCTCGCGGTCCTGAGTTCCTTGCTCGTGCTCTCTCTCCTGCTCCTGATTTGGACCTTGAGATTTCAGTCCGGTGCTCCAATGTGGGTCTCTGTCTCAGTCTCCCTTCATCGCCTGATGAAGGTTAATATTCACGAAGATGCCTATATGTTTTTCTTTGGGTTCACCTTCTTAACTATAATAAATTTGTAAACTGAAATACAGTAGTTTGATTTTATGGTGTAAACAAAATGTAGAAGGAAAGTGAGGGTCATCAAATACAAGGTTAGAGAGAACCATTGAGTGCTAGGAATAAGCACAAATTACCCTTTCACCTCTTTTGTTCTCTTTTCTCACCCAAGTGTAAAACAGTGCTTTAAATCAAATATCAAGTAATCTTCCAATTTTCATTGATAAATATTTTAAGACATTCAGGAGTGGTGACAGCTCTTTAATGATGCAATTAGATGATATATAGGTGAAAGAAACATTGAAGTTGCTCTGCTGTCTTCTTTCTTTTAGAAAGATGTGCTTAAATCTTGCTTAAGATGTAAGCATTATCATGGTTACCTTAAGGATGCAAACTCATTCTCATGAGAAATAATTTCATCTTATTCATGAGTCCATTAATATGTGCTATTGTATAAATTCAATCATTACTAAAGTCAGCATTAGAAACGAAGATATAATATAGAACTGGTGAGTTGATATCTCATCAATAAGCTATATGAATGTTAGTAAGTCTTAAGATTGACTGAATCAATCGTATGAAAAATAAATAGGTGTTGACATGTTAACTTGTATATTTTACAGTACTGATTTGATTGTTCATTTTCATGAAATTAAATATTACACAGAAAATAATTTTTGTAAATGTGATGTTTATGTGTTTACTTCTACTTTGGCTAATATTTCTAAAATATATCATTTTCTTTTGTAATTATCTAATACCTTAAAAAAGGAAATGAAGGGAAGCAAAGAGGGTTTTTGTGGCCTCACAATTTCAAAAGTATGTCCTACCATGTTGTGAAGGCAGGAGATGGAATTGATTTGGCATGAGACAGCAGGAGCTGGCTTGTGGCTCATACCATAAGAATTCAGGAAACTGAAAGGTACTCTAGAACTCAGTGGCTTTCTGGTTTTCCTCCTAATCTGTTTTAACTTCTATCTTATAGTATGGCCACTCATGCACATTACATGTCTTCTCTTCTCTAGAAATGCGACCACGGACCTATCCAGAGGTGGGTCTCTTAGGTAATATTACACCCTGCCAATTTTGAAGATTATCAGTCACATTTGCACATCATTGTTTGCCCATAATATAAACCTAGTGCTGAATAACACCATTTCCTGAGAAGAAACCTTAAATATTCAGAGAGAGAGAGAGAGAGAGTAAATAGGAAGGTCTTGAGTCATCTCACCAGAGTTCCAATTCTATTTACTAATTAATTCCATACTAATTAACTATAAGTTTCAATTCTGTTTTCTCAAGAATAAATTTTAAATAATAGTAGTTAATGACACATTAGGTTGTTGTGAGAATTGCATTAAGGAATATACACAAAGTACTGAAAAATATCAAGTATATAAGCATATAAATTACTATCAGTAATGGATAATCTTATGCCATTTTGTATCATATACTAAAATATTTATATTTATCTGAAATCTTGAAGATGATAGTTTGAATATAATCATTTTGAAACCTATAAAAACTAGCATATCCACTAATTGTTACAATTATGTATGTTTACCTTTAGTATAAGTTGCAAGTGAACAAATGCATGTTATTTAAGAAAAATACCAGCTTTTATTATTTTTTTCTTCATAATGAGCATATAACAGGCTGGTCCTAACCATATGAAACAATGAGAATGTGTCAGATACCAGTCTTTCTGAAAACAAATGACAAGAGATGAGTGAGTTTATAGAAAAGTCAAAACAACAAATGAAAATTTATGTGGGGTGTGAAGTACCCACAAATGAATCAAACAAACTCAAGAAACATTCCAATACTAAGAAAACACAAAGTATGAAAATTAAAGGAAAAGATCAAATGTGAATGCTAGAGAAAAGCTGACATTATAATAAAAACTTGTCTCAACTCCTATAGTATGTATGATACTTTGATTTGTTTAAACCCAAGTCTCAAGTCTCCTCTTTACTAATATTATTATCACTGCTACTTCCCATTACAACTAATAAGCAGATATTAATGAATATTTAAGGCAATAATTAACCCACTGAGAACACGTCTGTATGATTCCAAACTAATTAGATGATGTAAGTTTTAAAAGGGGACAAACTTTGAAACTTTCTCTCAAAAATGACATAGACACAAAATGTAAGTAATGGCTATTAAAGATAGGTTATATGATGTGGCAGAAAAAATCAATCTGATCTAATTTTTTTTCTTTATTGTTATTAGTACATATTCAATGTATAGAAGATTGTGTTTCTTCATATACTTTGATGTAATTGGGTCATATTTCACTCCCCAGCTCTCCCTCCTCTTCTCCATACTCCTAAGTATTCCCTGTCACTTAGTCAAAACAATTATAAAATATTAAGCAAAGAGATGGCTTACATACTCCTTAACAATATTGCAGACACATTTAATTATGACACTTTATGTGGACAAAAATATTGGAGGATGACTAAACACATGTGGAAATAATTAGATATCTTGTTTGTCAACATTATAGGAAGAGGTTCTGATAAGATCAGTCACTCTACTGGTGAGGGCTTTGTATTCATGCTAGGATATAGCACCAGGATTACTAAGGCAATGAAGTGGAAAATATAAAGGTATTAAAATTACAGTGATGGGCGAGAAATATGGTTTTGAAACTGAGGAATTTAGTAACATAATTGCAGTTAATGGCTTCTCTCTTTCTAGATCTATTTTGACTCATGATTTTATTATTCCCTTAATGACCCATACACTAGTATTGATTTTAAGTTTCAACATGCAACTAGTGAGTTATAAATAGTGAATTTGTCAACTATGACTAAGCCCTGTATGACTGCATTGTGCATTGGTGTGCCTATAATTATTACTTTCTTCTAATTATATAAACTGTCAAAACTCTTAATAAGAGACTATTTTTCCTTGATTCCCTAGACAGTATAATATTTTCTAGGATGTGCTGATTTTCATTTGACATCTATTTTATAACCCTTGATATCTTATTTTTAATGATTTTTTTAAAATTGTTTTTGAGTGTGGTATGTGTATATGCATGCTGGTGACGAGGGACATTGAATCCCTCTGGACTTGTAAGCAACTCTGAGTCACATGACACGGTTGATGGGAACCATATTCATGTCCTTTGTAAGAACAGTGTGTGCTTTTCACTGCTGAGTAATCTGTTCATTCCCAAACACCTTGAAAAGAAAATTCATTCCCTGTTTGTGAGTGTTTCCTACTCTGGCTATAATATATCACATTTAGTGTTAAACTGTTTCACTTGGATAGTATGGCTGATTGTTATTATGTTAACGTATACAATTAACGTAATTGGTCTGAATGGTGTAAGTGAGAGGTGAAAAACCTTCAGAATGCAACAGCCAGCCATGGCCTCTGCCAGCTCTGTTCATAAGTTTCCATGGAGTCCTCAGCAGATCACTGGCTGTGACCCTTGACATTTGAGCTACAGTGCTACATTCTGATGGAAACTGACCTTCTAACAGATTTAAACTCTTCAAATGTGGTTAAAAATTTACCTCTCAAAAGAGAGGTAAGAATGAAAATTCCTTATTTATTTAGAATTTATATTTGACAGTGGTATTCCGACTTTCGAAATGTTAGGAATGAAACTGAAGAGAACTAACAGTGATGTTGGAAGTAAGCTATAGCAGCTTAGTTTGTAGTCTTACTCTGGTGTGAACTTTATCTGATTTAGGAGATACACAGTCTGCTTCAAATTGCTAAGAATAAATTATCCTTTTGCTATGGCCAAGCAAAGAACAATAATACTATAAAATTCTTTAAAGCGGATATTTGGAGAATTTCTCAAGGTCAGAGTGTTAGAATTGTTTATGATAAAGAGTTCCTAAAAGGCTGAGGGTACCTGAAGCTAAAGTTCTGACAGAATAAGAACAGCAACTGAAAAAAAAATAATAACTCAGACTGTGAAGTAGTAATACTTCATATAAAAAGAATAACTTCAGTAAAATAAAAACAATGAAATGTTATTTATGATATTTCATCTAATATAGATATAATTAAATGCGTTGATTTTCAGTGAAAAGGCACAGTGAGAACAATGAAGGAAGGCGCCCATGTTAGAGAATGAATACCTGAACTGCCCTTAACACTGCTTCTGTTTGAATCCTTCTCCAAATACAAGATTGAAAGATTTTTTCCTTTATATTTATCCCTAAAATTCTAGCTTCTATTTTTGGTGGGTCCTGAATAAAAGGAATACAAAATAAACAAACTAGCTATATAAAAGTAACATAAATTGCTGCATAGGAATAATTTGGAAGAATGAAAAGAAAATTATTAAGGGATAGTTCCCTAAAATTTGCATCAAATGTTTTTTATAATGAACATTGCAACTCTCATCTCTGTCACTTGGGCACACACACACACACACACACACACAAACACTGTAACAAAGAAGATCCCACCAATCCTCTGTTACCTCATCGGTCTGCGTGAGTGGGCTTTTCCCACTTCTGATTGCTTTTCCTTTGTTTACCACTGTTCCACTGACTGTTTGCTTAAGGATTTTTTTGATTTGTCATTTGCATAATGTTTATTATTGTTGCCTCCAAGTATTATCTAATATCTGCAAACACATTTTAAAAGGAGATAACTCCTTGAAGGAGACAACCTGATCCAACTTGACTCATGAATAATGAGATGAATGAAGTTCACGGTAATAATACTGAAAATTGACTTCCATTATAATTATTTGATAAAGGATTTGATAATCAACAAAACCCTGCTTCATTTGTGTGACTAAAAATTTCCTTTCTTTTCAGCATTAAATAAGAAGAGTAAACTATGAATTAGTAAATCAACTATTTGCCTAGCAATGAATTGATCTTGGTTTCTATATTGGTGAAATCTTTTCTAAGACCTTAAACAAATATTCATCTTCACACACACACACACACACACACACACACATAATGCATATGACATATTACCTATATGTATATATAGATATGTATTATCTATATAAAATATATTATCTATGTAACATACACCATAGATATCTATGGTGTATATATATTAGTGAAGATAAACATTTGTGTGTGTATATATATATATATTCTATGAAGTGGGTACAGTATATTAACAAAGTTCAAAGAATTAAAGGAGAAAATACCAAATAAAATGATAAACATAATGCCCAGAAATTAAGTGTTAATTAATTTTCGCTATGATAAGTTAATAAGAAATATCAGTGAGTATATACCAATGTCATTATTTTGTATTTTACCAGCCATTAATTTACAATCAATTTACTTATTTTTTTCTGGTAGTAGAGTGGCCACTGAACCCATTCTCAGCTGGAGCTTTAGAAGGTTCTCGGAAACTAAAAATTTTCATAGCATTATTTCCCAGTTTTTCCCTTTATTCTCAGAGCAAACCTGTCTCCCATCAGGGAGTAATAACCATGCCATAACTTGATGGATATTTTACTTTGAAATTTCATCTCTCAAGTAAAGTTCATTCTCACCTAAATTTTCAGGACAGGAGAAAGCCTAGGCAGAGTTTTTGCCAGAAAATATCACAAATGTTCCCTGGCCCAGTTTCTGATGGATTCCTTGTTCACCTTTAAAACAGGGCAAAAGTGGTCTTTATTGTTAGTCTACCTCTTGATGCTCTGCTCTTCCAAACTCCAGTGAGGCTGCCCACACACCCACTACAGACTGCCTGAAACCAGACCAAATGTTTTCAAACTGTCTGGTCAGGCTTATAACAATAGTCCCACCTCACAGCATCGACATTGTTAGGTATGTTTAACCTTGCTCTAAGAAACACTTGAAAGAACAACTTTAGAAAATTCAGATTTCTTTTAGCTTACAGTTTCAAGAGATTAAGTCAACTATGACGCACTTCCTTGGTTTGGAGGTCATGTGACACATGATGGTCATATCTTCAAAGATGGAGAAAAAAACAGAGGGGAACTGAGATGAGTAGAGGGAGGAGAAACTGTCACCCAGATGTAGTGTATGGGAAAAGATTGAACAAGAACAGGAGGAAAGAGAGATCCAAATGGAAGCTAGAAGTGCATAGAACCTTCAAAGGCTGTACTTACAGTGTCCCAGTTGTTCCCAACCACGCCAAATGTTTCTTTAGCTAGAGACCATGCACAAGTCACCATAAGACATTTCCAGTTCCAACAGTGGTACATCGATTGCCATACAGTATTTGACAACTTACCCTTACTGTCTTCTTTATGCCCTATTCAGTTTGCTTTAGTCTTCTTAGAAAATTAACAAATGACCCATTTTAATCTTTTGCCCAATAGGTCTGTACTTTTGCCTCACCAGAAACACCTGAATACATTTTTTCTCTTTTGTTTGCTCATACATGGTTCAAGTTTTTTTTTCTTTGTGTTCTCATATTCCTTTACTAATAATCACATTGTCAATAAAGTGACTACTTGATAAATCGTATTTTCACTTTTTCATCATCTATGTTGTTTCTGATTATTGCTATTATTATGCTGGAAAACTTCCTGGTTGAGTTTGTTAATATTTTTGTACATTTTTTAAGTTAATTCTTTGTGTTCAATGATATGTCATGAGCCAAGTAATCATTACTCAGAAAATGAGGTAAAGATTTAAAAATAAATGCTTCCCAGACTTTGACAAAGGTTTTGAGGAGACCTGTCAGTGTTACAGTAGCTAGCTTTTCACCCTGTTCTCCAAAGCCTTAGGTCAAACAGAGATGGGGAATTAGAACATTGTCAAATGTTTTCTGGAAAACTATACTGATATGAGTTTGTATGTGGCCTTTTATAGGTCTGCAAATTCTTTGGACCTTTTAAAAGCGGTGTGTGTGTGTGTGTGTGTGTGTGTGCGTGCGCGCGCGTGTATGTGTGTGTATGTGTGTGACCAGAAGAGGATTGTCAGTGAACATGTGAATCTCATGAAGTTGTAGATGTAGGTGTCTGTATGTAGGAGCTGGGAAATGAACTTGTGAAGGTTACAATAGTAGTGCATGCTTCTAATTGCTGAGCAATTTTCCAACCTTTTAAGAGTCATCTAGGATCATTTTCTGTATGTGTTTTCCTTTTATTTTTGATTAGCATGTTAGTATTCTCAACTGTTATTACCGTGTTAATTTGCTGTGATGTTGAACAATTACTCTTGATCCGTTGTGAGAAACAATAGAGGAATGGGATTGATTTCTCAGAAAATAACCCCAAGGAAAAGTTCTGAAGTGGAGGTGATTAGATCTTACTATTTGTGGCCAGCTGGATCAATTACTAGTCATTCACAGAGTATAGTGATTTTGAGACTTCTTATACATTTTTACTCTTCTGGTGTCTACTAGGTATGATGCATGATTATTAAAAACTCAGAGAGAGAAATTGGGGTTCAATCTGAAGATTAAAAAGCAAAACAGCCAGCCACTGGCTCTAACCTCAGTCTGAAAATGGCAATCCTGCCTCCCAGAATCTCAGAATGAAACTCTCTGTTGAAAGCTGTTTCCTCCAATTTTATAATCCTCTCCAGTGCTGGGATTAAAGGCACATACCACCTCCACTAAAGGCATGCACTTCCCAGTTACCAGAGTCATATCCTCTTCAGACATAGAGAGATAAACAGATAGTGGACTTCTGTTGCTATCTTGGTGTACAAGTCCTTACAGATCTCTGGCAATGACCTTCAGGATAAGTTTATATACAAATACAGTCATTTATATTTTTCTTATCTATACTGTTTACTGTCTGTTACTATTTTCTTAGTTCAATTACAGATTGAATTCTATACCCTTACTTGTATTTTGAAAGGTATGTATATAAAGAATTTATTTTTCATTTCTTTGTTAAAAGCTAAAAAAAGCATATATATATATATATATATATAATGTGACTTTATAAACTGTTTTTTCACATTTCAGTTAAAATGTATTTATTTTGATTAACTTTCTTCAACAAAGACATTTCTCTTATAGTTCGGCATATGAAGTTTGTTGATCTTAATAAAAATTTCTCCAGTATCAACTTCCTTATGTTAAGTCAAAAGTTCTTCAGAAAGGAATGAGAGATACTTGAACTTTCTCTTTTAAAATAAGCTTATAAGAAAGTGGGTATCATAATATCTCTACACCTTCAAATCAAGTATTTTGCTCATATTCATAACCTATAAACTTTAGTAAATGCTAGTTTAAGGGATGTGGTATTAAGATTAGACTTCTAAGCTGTTGATCAGATGGAGATTTTATTATATAGCATGACTTAGAGTGTAGTTTTGTAAATGCTTAAAATACCTTTATAATTATAGTGTGGCACATCTTCCTACTTAGAAGCCCATTGGTAGAGTGTCAGTGCTTTCCTTGTATATGTGCAATATACTCTTGCAAACGGATGTGCAATTGTTAAAACATTCCCTTAATCAAGAGTTTCAACCCAAGTCACCTTCAAACTCAGTTGTTAAGCTCATCACCTTCCACTCCTTCCCCCTTCACCCCTCCACCAGGACACTAAACATGCCAGGATGCCAGTTAATGGCTTCAAGGTGTCCTTCTCACAGCTGTGTCTTATTCCATTTAGAGTTTTCTGTTCATACAAAATGTCTTGGCAGTAGCTGAGAGAAATCTAAGAGCTTGAATACAAACCTAGGAGTCAAATAAGCTGTAGGAGTAACCTTGTGATATTCTCCTCACATCCTGATCATTGTGATAATGCTGTTGCCTCTTTCAGAGTGATGTCTTATGTCTCAAATGAGGAAATTGACTCTGCTGCCATTACTGCACTACAAAGGTTCTTTCTGCTGTGCTATAAAGTCTATTGTAATGCTGAACAATAGAAGCACAAAGAGCTTTGTTCAAATGTAAGAGTTAGAAAGCACAAGGAAGGGGAATGTTTACTAGGAAATAATATACATCCTCTGTATGCCATACACATCTTATGTGACTATGGGGAAATATTTATAACAAAAGATCACTTTGTACAACAAAATTAGCAATATTATAATGTTTTACAGTTTACGGTGAAAATTTAACACTAATACAATGAAATCCCTACTTTGTGTGCCTTCTCCTCAAGAGGGTGTGTTGTGAAAATGCTTGTTTCTTTGAAGCGCTATAAAACACTTGTGGATTACCATAAATTCACATTTTCTTTTTACTATCAATAGTTTTTGTTTCCTGTGTTTTTCACCCCTACTGACTTGCATTATCTCTAAACAGATACAACAAAGCACAGTATCTAAAAATGCAAAATATAAGAAGGTACAAGACTAGCATAAAGCAAAATGGAAATAGATACAACCGCAAAAGGGTGTCTTTTCAAATAGTAAAGCAATTGTTAATGGGAAAGAGTCTTAGGAACAATAAGTCTAAAGTTAATGGCAGATGTTCGCATCTCAAGGTTGTACATATCTGGCATTGTATTTCCTAAGTGAATTGGTACTGTAATGATTATATCATCTAATGTGTTTAAAGTTTAACATTATTTAATACACAGTTGATGATTAATGAACATTATCTAGCAACATTACTATAGTTTTATATTACAGTCATTACATTTCAAACAGTTTGCTATTATGGTTCATTAAAGGAACAAAATCCATATAATAAAAATATATATTATACAAAGACTTTTTAGACATCTGGTCCAAGAGATACAGCATTGGTGGGCATATACTGAAAGGCTGAATGTTCTATATTTACCCAGTTCACTTCTCTGAATATATCATCACACCCAATATGGTTTTGAAGGCTTACTTTATGATTGGAGAACTCCTGGTCTTCTGTCTCTATTGGAAGTCTGAATAAATTGTTTCTAATATTGTCAATGAAATGTCACAGCAGCAGGATGGATGAATTTGCCAGTAATAATGAGTTCAAGTAGTCAAAAAGAAGTTTCCACCATCAACATTGCCCCCAGTAGCAGGGCGGCCCATGGACATCAATACCACATGCATATGGCTACATATGTAGTACCTGGAGGCCATGATAACATTCCTGGCATGAGCTACCACAGAAGGGCATCTGTGATGTCTGTTCATGGCCTGTCACCACTGAAGGCCTTGCATATGTCCTTGATCACTGCTTCTGCCTGAAGCAATGCTGATAGCTCTGAGCTGTGCTTCAACAGAGACCAGGTTGATGTGGGTGGTCTATGCTGTCACCTAAGGACATGTTGATGTCCATGGTCTGTACTGGCACTGGACATCATGTTGAGGTCTGCGGCACATGTTATCACCAGAAACCATGTGGAAGTCCATATCCGTGCTATTACTGACTGTGTAGGACAAGGAAACTACTTTTGCCATGGTATTGATGACTACAGATTCTCAGTTGAAAAAGAGGAAAATCCTCTTTTTTTTTTTTTTTTTGGTGACAACTGTACACCCATCCCACTCCATCTTCCAAATAAAGTAGCAGCCTATACAGAAAACCATTGAAAAGAAAGTTTAAAATTGTGATAAGGGTGCTGAGTTTTATCTCTCCACAACTGAGGGCTTTTGGGAGGGGTCCAAGTAGAGAAAGACTCAGTTTTCTTTAAGTGGCTAGCTAGAGCGAGTTTGACCATGTGCTAGTGAGTATATGGGCAACAAATATTGAACTTGATGAGGAATGAGGTTATTTCCTTCTTTTTTTTTTTTTGGAGGGGGGAAAGGAGATTACAAAGGTGAGAGGGGCAGAACATGGGAGAATAAGAGATTGGGTGTGACTGGGGTACATAGTGTGAAACTCCCAAATAATGAAAAAAAAATTATGCGTGAAAATTAATTAATTAATTAATTAATAGAAAAAATATCCTTTTTTCCATTGTGGTATATACACCAAGGATTCTTACAGTTTTTTTTGGGGGGGGGTGAATCTTTTGACTTCAATCATTCTTGTCAAAAAGGGCCCTTAAATGAGTGTCCAGGAGTTTAGGTTTTAGTTGATTTTAGATGTAGTCAAGTTGGCCACCATGATGATCTATTCCAGTAACTTTAAGGACCGTTAAGTACTAGAATGCGAAGGTCTCTCAAGACTGAGTGAAGTATCTACCTTTCTAAAATACACATACTAGAGCTGCCCATATAATTACACCTAGGTGAATAAGTGAAGTCTCTCTCTTCTGAAAAATTGTAGTTTTAACCTTACATTTACAAGTTAACTATTATATCAGCAGAAGATATATAAAGCTATTGGTTGGAAACAAAGACTAGTATGAAATCCCTTTGTACTAATTAGCTGAATAAACTTGACAAATCTAACTAAATAATCTCAACAAATTATCTGAAAAACAGTGATAATAACTCCATTATAATTTTGTGAAAATTAAACAAAATATCATTTACTAAGAAAGAAGGTTAGAGCATCTGAAGATGCTGGTAGGCTTGGCAGTTATCACTTCTAATTGTTAAGAATCAGTGCTCAATAAAATAATGTTTATAAGTCACTATGCTAAATTTATTTTCTCCAGTATATATGGAAGTTATTAATTTGTGTCTTAAGACTGAATAAATAGGATTAAGAATTATTGAAAACAAATCTGATAGAAAATAAAAATTTCAATGATTATTTTAAAATTTTGCTCTGCAAATAAATCCTTATAAAAGTGAATACTGGAAAAGAGGCTCAGAATATTTGAATGATTCTTTTTAATATCAATTGCATATGCATATTTAATATATTTATATGTGTTTATATGTATACATACACACAACATATATAGTTATATACTTTATATATAGCAATTATAGGTTAAATATTTACACACATATACATATATACATATGTATGTACGTATAAAATGCTGAGAGTGGAAGAAATGGTCCCCTCCAGGAAAGAACATATCAACTAACTGTCTAATAGCAAGTAGTCAGCCCCCAAAACATACATACAATTAATATTACACAATTGAGCAGGTTATATTTATGAATACATAGGTATACTAACATATATCCAATGTATGTACATACTCCTTTTCGTGTATAACAATTACTAATAAAAATCAGAATGTGAATTTAAGAGAGATCAAGGAGGGCCATATTAAGTGTTTGAAGGGAGGGAAGGGAAACTGTAAATTACATAATTATATTATAATCTCAAAAATAAAAGTTATATAAATAGAGTCTTTACTGGGAGACAAAAATAAATAAATACATTTATAAAGCAAAATAGTTTGCTATCATTTGGGAGGAGAATTCCTAGTTGGTGAATTATTCATATTTACTACCTATACTAACAAAATAACAGAAAATGTCTCTTTTTTTTTTTTTACATATTTCACAAAGCCAGGAGGAGACTGTGTGAATTCTGGCCAGGAAATACTACTCCACTTGTGTCATCATGAAACTGCTATGCTAATAAGTCAGGCAGCCTGAAGACCAGGGGAAAGGTTCCATTATCATATACTTAATTCCTAAGTATGCATTTGCTTCAGTGTGGTGTGGAAGCAAACATTACAGTAACATTACACTACAACTCCTTCCGCAGGTAATTCTCCACATATCATCAGTGGTAGTTCTATTGTCTATGCTAGGAACCGGGGAATCTTGAAGACAAGTATGAGAAGTATGTTCTAACAAACATTCAAGTGGAAAACTGCATCTCTATAGCACAATACCGCATTTCTCAGCATCCTTTGTATTTGATGGATTCAAAGCAAAGAGGGATCATTGTCCACTCCTAACTGGAGTCAGTTAGTGGGCACAGCCTTGTCCCCCTGTAGTGGTTGTTCTTTTCTCTTAGGTCACACTGTGATGCTCTTTTATTTATCTCAACCACATATTACCTGAAGTAATCAGCATATTCTGTGACATTACTAGGAATTTGTGGATTTCCTCCTAGATATTTTGCTTTCTTTGAAGCCCAAAATGTGTTTCATAATAATACATTACAGCTATTATTATTATACCAATACCATCTTTAATTCTAGTATGCACGTCTGCAGGTATCGACCATTGTAAGTTTACATATAACAAAGATATTGTGAGGAAAATGTAAAAAAAATTCTTTTGGGTTTATGCTTGTATTACACTATACTAACACAAAGCAACCTAATTAGTTAACAACACTTAAGACCATATATTAATTTGGTAAACTTCACAAACAACCATGTTTATTATTTAGATTTGCTATATGAAACACTCATAACTGAAAATAAAAGTATATTTTCAAGTGTTCTCTCATATTACTTTCAAGAGCATCTCACAACATGACCCAACATTTTAGACATGTTCCTCTGCAGTTCTAATGGAAAAAGTATTTCTAGACCTAGACCAAAAGGTCGGATACTTGGAAAACAGTCTAAAATTATCATAACCAGGGGAACATAAGTTTAAAGGAAAGTGTGAGCAGAGTTCAATAGCTAAAAAATTAGGTCAAAACAAATATCAAACCTGGAAGGTCTGTAGTAGAGAGCAGCACAGATTAGGATGATGGATTGATATCCTAGTGAGAAACAAAGATTGCTGTAGATTGCAGTAATGAGATATGAGTCTATCTTCTGTCCCTGGACCTTTAAACTGACTTGGCTTACCCTTAGGCCTGGGAAAAGTGAGATAGAGATGATAAGGATTCCTCAGATAAGCACTTAGAATTTTTTCTGTTCTTACTCTGATTTTCTTGCTAAGGTTATTGGAAAATATCGAACATATAATGATTTAAATCTTTATGTGTTTGTAAATATGAGTATATTGGATTATTCTGTAAGTCCCTCTATTGAAGCTGACGTATTTCTATTTGTTACTATTTTACTGATATTTTCTATTGTGTATCAATGAAGTCTTAGAAATGTATGCTTAATGCAAAACTTAGGAGGTAAATGTGTTCAAGTATGCATCTGTTTCTCTATGAGAGTGTATGATGAGAGAGAAAAGAGAGAGAAGAGGGAGACAGAGACAAAGAGATGCTGTTTCAATTACCCTACTGGTATTAACTTGACAATTTTTCAAGTCATGTGTACTTATTTGTGCTCTAGCCTGTGGATTTTTCCAGTAATAGATATCTGAATGTTCTATCCCTATCTCACAACAAATTTTGAATCTTTAATCTATTTTTCTGGGTCATCAGTTAAAACTGAAACTGATTAAATAGTCTTACTCTCTTTCCCTTTTGGAAAAAAATCTGCTCATACCCAGAATAACTTGTGAAACACATCCTTTCCATCTGCTTGTGTGCACTTTGTTAGTAGTTCAAACCCAAGGAAAAATGGAATGGGACTGCTATGAAGTACTCTGAAAGTCAAGAAGAGCAACATGCACAATCATACAGCTTTCTCCAACACTGATATCCACTGTTGAAAGATCTAGTGCTGTAATTTAGTTCACTGCTTAGTCTTGGTCATTCCTTCCTTTTGGGTGCCAAAAGAGCCCATCTTAGTTGCATTTCATGAGGACTCTTTCTACAGAATTTGTATCTTGGGCTCCTCAGGGAACAATAATTCTGAAGCAAATTCTTATCTAGCCATCTGCCCTCTTGGCAGCAGCACCAGGACCTCGTGTCACTCTGTATCCAACAGATTTATTGTTCACAAATAATCATTTATTTTGGAAAGGGATTTTTTTCATTGATAAATTAATAGAGGCTTCTTTAAAGTTTTGTGCTGTGAATTTCTTCCAAAAAAGAAAGAAAGAAAGAAAGAAAGAAAGAAAGAAAGAAAGAAAGAAAGAAAGAAAGAAAGAAAGAAAAGCTTTATGGACTGAAGAAATGACTCATTCAGTAAAAACTCTTAAAATTGAAGCCTTAAGATCAGAATTCATCCTAACTGTTGCAAAAAGAAGAGGAATGACTCTAATTATCCATGGGTGAAATGACTCTTTTTATAGATTGTTAGAGATTATGCTGTTTTAATAAATTACTGACCTCAGATTCTCCTCCAATACCAAGGACTTCTCTAACACTGAGTGGTTAGTTAGGTTTCCTATATCAGCAGTGTTTTACCCTTATGAAGTGGGACTTCAGTCCAAATACAGAGCTGTTGATTACTTAAAGTATGTGTGTCACTGTGGTATCCTTGGTGTTAGCATGCCATGCTGTTCATTGATGTGCTTCCTAGACACCATAAGTAGTTATTACTGTTGACTGACTCTCTCCTTTGGAAGTTTTCATGTTGACTTTTGATAACTTGAAAACATAACCAGTGATAATCTGGACAGTTTGAGTTCATGTGTCTCTGGGCCCTGTTTCTGAATTACATGGTGTCTTCAGCAATAAAGACCAAGGCAAGAAAAATAATCTGTAAGTATAGAGTCTCCTGAACAGCAATGTCCAACAACTCAAAATAGGGCTTCTGCTGTATGTTAGTTGTGTTTTGGCTCGGTGATATATGGCCCCTTGTGTAAATACCATCAGTCCAGATAAAAATATCTTTAAAATTATATGAAATTATTAAAATTGTGTCTGTATTTGTACACAGAATTCCTTTGATTATACCTACTTTTTCCTTTAGGTAAATATTTAGTAGTATTATTTCCAGACAATCACCACTACAGAAAACCATGAGCAATAAAAATGCAAAGTTGTGGAGCCCATCTCAAGTAATATATCTATAAAACATTCTCAGATGCAATACTCAGGGATCATTGTGGACGAGAAAACAGAAAGATTCTAAGATCCAACAGGTCAGGGAGTTTGTTATGAGAATGTTAGAAGCTATACCATTCGAGTCCTACCAATGACTGCCCAAATGTGAGCTGAACAAGGATGACACCAATGAGTTAGACCAGCTTGACATGAAAAATCCCTGAGACCTTAATCCCACACAAAAAAAACTATATACAATAACATTATTTTGTCCAGTTCTAAATGGTCATCTGTGAAAACACACATACATGTAACATTAAAAAGACTGAGAATGTTAAATTTAGAAATAAACATGTACATACAGTTACATATATGCATGCAATAACAAATAACAAAAAGAGGCTATTAATTAGAAAAGGGAAAGGTATAAGGGAGGGTATTAACATAAAAAGGAAAGTAATTTATATTATACATAAAAAGTGTTGTAACTTACATTATAATCTCAAAATTAAAAATTAAAAATAAAACAGATACAGAATGAAAGGTTGATTGAATTAAAAAAAAATCTGTCATCCCGGGACTTTGGATGAGTGTTGGTGATAAAAGTATCCCCTTTGTTTCTGGCTTTGGGACTAGCTCTAGTTTCATTGGCAGTTCTTGTCTCAAAGGAATAAGGTATAGATTCATAAATCATGACACCCATTGTCAGACTCCAGTGTATACCTGTACACCAGCATGCATAACATATATACCACATTTTGTTATGGATGTGATTTGTTATGAACATCAAAAACAAATTGGTACATGCTGTTAAAAATTCTTTCCATTTTTAATTAAAAATAATTTTAATCATACTTTTTCCCCTCCCACAACTTCTCCTAGTTTCTTGCTACCTCCCCACTCACCCAACATCATGCCTTTTTTTTTCTTACTAAAAATAGTACACAAAAGCAAACAACTTGGAAAAAAGAAACACCACAAAAATTCTCTCTCTCTCTCTCTCTCTCTCTCTCTCTCTCTCTCTCTCTCTCTCTCTCACACACACACACACACACACACACACACACTACACAACCACAAAATTTGAAAGCATTATATACAGATGAATAAGATAATACTGCACAAAGAATGCATTATGAGACAAAAAAAAGTCTACAAAAATACCATTGAATTCATTTTTTGTTCACCATCTGCTTCTAGGCATGGGGCATACCCTGAAGTGTCATTAATAAACCTTTTGACTCCAATGGATAAAATTAATTAATATTTCCTCTGCAAATGGGTCTCAAATTCAGATACCTTCTTAGTTGAGGTAAGCCCTATGTCCATTTCCCCTTCTTATCTTTTTTTTATTGAAAGAAAAGAAAAAAAAAAAAGAAATTCCCACCTCCTCCCAGTGTCCGATTTCCCTCCCCCTCCTCCCACTCTTCTCCTCCTCCCCCCCTCTCCTCTCCCCCTTCCTCTCCAGTCCGAAGAGCAGTCAGGGTTCCCTGCCCTGTGGAAAGTCCAAGGTCCTTGCCCCTCCATCCAGGTCTAGGAAGGTGAACATCCAAACTGGCTAGGCTCCCACAAAGCCAGAACATGAAGTAGGATCAAAACCCCGTGCCATTGTCTTTGGCTTCTCATCAGCCCTCATTGTCTGCCATGTTCAAAGAGTCCGGTTTTATCCCATGCTTTTTCAGTCCCAGTCCAGCTGGCCTTGGTGAGCTCCCAATAGATCAGCCCCACTGTCTCAGTGGGTGGGTGCACCCCTCGTGATCCTGACATCCTTGCTCATGTTCTCCCTCCTTCTGCTCCCCATTGGGACCTTGGGAACTCAGTCCAGTGCTCCAGTGTGGGTCTCTGTCTCTATCTCTATCCATCACCAGATGAAGGTTCTATGGTGATATGCAAGATATTCATCAGTATTGCTATAGGATAGGGTCATTTCAGGTTCCCTATCCTCAGCTGCCCAAGGAGCTAACTGGGGACATCGCCCTGAGTACCTGAGAGCCCCTCTAGGTTCAAGTCTCTTGCCAACCTCAAGATGACTCCCTTAATTAAGTTATGTGATTCCCAGCTCCTCTATCCAACCTTCCTTTCTCCCAATCATCCCGTTTCCCCAAGTTCCCCTCATTCTTCCCTTCTTACTTTACTCTCCCCATCTCCCCTTACCCCCATTCCACCCCACCCCCAAGTTCCCATATTTGCCCGGCAATCTTGTTTACTTCCCATATCCAGGATAATAGCTATATGTTTTTCTTTGGGTTCACCTTCTTATTTAGCTTTTTTTAGGATCACAGAATATAGACTCAATGACCATTATTTGTGACTAGAAACCAATTATGTGTGAGTACATCCCATGTTCCTCTTTTTGGGTATGGGATACCTCACTCAGGATAGTGTTTTCTATTTCCATCCATTTGCATGCAAAATTCGAGAAGTCATTGTTTTTTACCACTGAGTAGTACTCTAATATGTATATATTCTACACTTTCTTCATCCATTCTTCTATTGAAGGACATCTAGGTTGTTTCCAGGTTCTGGCTATTACAAATAATGCTGCTATGAACATAGTTGAACAAATGCTTTTGTCATATGATAGGGTATCTCTTGGGTATATTCCCAAGAGTGGTATTGCTGGGTCCAGGGGTAGTTTGATCCTGATTTTCCTGAGAAACCGCCACACTGATTTCCAAAGTGGTTGCACAAGTTTACAATCCCACGAGCAATGGATGAGAGTACCCCTTCCTCCACAACCTCTCCAGCTAAGGCTATCATTGGCGCTTTTGATTTTAGCCATTCTGACAGGTGTTAGATGATATCTCAAAGTTGTTTTGATTTGGATTGAATTGGTATATACCCTGTGCATGTCGCCATAGTCTTTGTGAGTTCATAATGCTCATCAATACCGTTGTAGCTGAATGACACTCTTCCTTAGATTCACACACCCCTTCTGGCTGTTATAATATTTATGCATCCTCTTCTGTATACCTTTCTGAGCTTTGTAGGGGGAAGGTTTTAATGAAAATATGCCATTTAGGACTGAGAGTTCCAAAATCTCTCACTTTTTGCATGTTATTCACTCTCCTGTTCTCTGGTGATGATTTACTGAGGTACTGATCTATGAGTATAACAGAATTCCCAGAGGAGCCATTTTATTGCAAAGCTTCTTCAGCTGAATAATAATACTTGATTTTACTCTAGGCTATACCTAATTTTAGTTTCATGGCCACCAAGAGCAGTATCGGGCATGTGTTCCATTCCACAAATGCCCCACAACATTTGTGCCCCAATTGTGGCATCATTATTGTAGGAAGTCACCATTTTAGATCAAAGGGTTTGCAGCTGGGTTGGTGGTTACATTTCTCCTCTGGTAGCATAAAGACTATCGTCTAGTACCCTGCACACTGATCAGTATTATGTATTCTCTAGTTAGGCACAGTGTCAGCTTCTCCAGGTTCAAGAAATTGTAGGTACTGTTCTCAACATTAGGACTTTATCATCAGCCTATAAGGAGCAACCAATAGCCTTGCAATACATTGAGTTGTTTGATGTTTTACAATGGGAATCCTTCTGCCAATGACTCAACTAGATGTAATCCATTTTTGCCATTGAAGTTTTCATTTAGTGGTAGAAGATGTCTAACTGGGAAAGTGTGTCCCCACTTGGTCACTACATTTTGATTTCTTTCATATATGTATATATTTAGTGAAGCTTCTACTGCAGTAAGTTTCCATGTGATCCTTTAGATGATCTTTAAATACTCCTTAGTATTAGTTGCCCCTCCCTATATTCCTTCTCTTCGTTCCCCATTCCCATTCAGTCTTCCCACTGTTCGTCCATGCACTGTTTATTCATAATAGTTTATGATCTTTCCACTGGCTTGAGAGTGCCATCCCCTCACTGTTACTTACTTGATGCTTAATGCCTGAGGCTCTACAGATTGTTGCAACATTTAGAATGCTGCAAAACTAATATCAACATGTAATAGAAAACATATTTGTCATTTTGTGTCTGTGTTACCTCACTTAAGAAGACGGTCTTCTAGCTATAGGAATTTATCTGAAAATTTCATAATTTTAGCTATTGAATAATCATTGTGAAACTACCAGTTTTTCATAAAATTATAAATAACTTTTTAAATTAGTATTATTGACATATTATAATTGTAAATTGTAAATATCTACAGGGCACAGGCTGATGGCTAGACATGTTTTTAGTGTTTAAAAACAAATCTAAACAACTAATAAATATATCATATAAAATATTTTTTGTGAGAATAACATTCAAAATATTACTTTCTAATTATGTTAACATCAACGCTGTTATTTTAATTACATGATATTGTTCATGTTTCTACCTATTGAACACCTAAATTTTCATGTGTTGCCATCTGGAACTAAGGGTTGGAGAGTATAGATAACAAAACACAAGAGAGAGAAGATGGTAACTATACAAAAAGACTAAGAGAGTTCCAAATTTTTCCTTGTAGTTTTCTTCAATAAATTTCCTACAGTTTTATGTCAATGAAATGTTCAGAAATAGGAGGCATGTTTTTTTTAAAGAAACTTTAATGCTCAATGAGGACAAATTAAATATTTGTAATGTAGCTATTGAAACCTATTAAATGTATCAAGTGGACATTTTAGTCCTCATTATTTTGTTGTCATCAGTGGTATACCTCTAAAAGTCATCATTAATGTTTGTTAGATACATGATTAAAGCACAAATTCAGCACCAGGATGATGGAGTAGGAACTCCTCTACAAATAAATGGCTAACTCTGATATATAAATACAAGATTAGCTGCATCTCCTTGTTCATGAAGGTTAAAGTACATTCTTCTAAGCCTCAGAATTAGTAAATAACTTTGTATTTTAAGAAAAATCATTAACTTTCTTCAAGTCTTAAAAGCCATAAGCCCTTAGAATATATTCTATTTCATGTCATCATAAAATAAACGAGTCTCATTAATTTTCTCATCCCCTGTTACTTATAATTAGGATGTGTGGATGCAAATAAGTTTTAAGTATCTGTGGTCATAAACCAGCAAATGAGTTGGTTTCTCTGAAAATAAGCTGGGACACTTTAATGGGTTTCTGGAAATTATTTTTATTAAGTTTGGAACATCATTACTAAACTCAATCTAAAGCAAGTTTCAAATGAAACAAAATTCCAAGTGAAAATACATATAGTCAAAGTGCTGCAGGTATAACTTAGCAATAGTAATCCTCCTTAGAAAAATGATCCTTTGGCTTCAACCCTCAGTTCACAAATCGTTTTATAAAGACATAAAATGATGTAAAACTACAAATCAACTATAAGAAGAAAGATCTATTTATATCTTATTCTGTTCAAGGTGGTAGCACAATAAAGTAATAATAATAAATAATATTAGTAATAATAATAATAATAATAAATATTGGCCATAAAACACACAATTATACCTTGGCATTGGTTCTGTGAGGACAATGCATAGCTTTTATAATCATGTTGACTTTATTAGCAAATGCATAAATGTACTAGGTCACCAGTGTATACATAACTGTTTAAATAAACCCACAACGCTGGGAGCCGATTTGAATGGCTGCCATTACAAGATGGCATTTGGCCCTGGCCTCGCTTGATAAATAACTCCATATTAAGGTTGCAGTTCTTCCACCAGAAAACAGGGTGAGTTGTTGTGATCTAGCTGCCCACACTTCCCCTGACCGGCAAGGGAAATTCCTTGAGGTCTGTAATTGACAGGGATGTTCCCCTGCTTTCTTTCTGGCAGGTGGGTCTCCCGAAAAGCAGTGGAGGCAGTTAGATCCTAAGATTGAGTATACTGACCTACTATATTTTTTATTGCTGATAGACATCATGGCAAAAATTAATGTGTGGAACAAAGACTTTATTTGGGTTATTGTAGGAGGTCCTTATGTATTTCTGTTGCGTTCATTGGTTAAATAAAGAGACTGTCTTGGCCTTATAATAGGGCAGAAATTAGGTGGACAGAGTAGACAGAACAGAATGCTAGGGGGAAGAAGGCAGTGAGGCAGACACCATGGCTCTCCTCTCCGAGATGGACATAGGTTAGACTCATCCTGGTAAGATACAGTCATGTGGTTATATTCCGGTTATTAGAAGCGGGTTAATCAAGATGTGAGAGTTAGCCAAGAAGAGGCTAGCACTGCCATGTTTGTGTAAGAGGCCGTGGTTACAGGAGAGGGAACACAAGGAAGAACAGCTTTTTGATTCCTTCCTTTATTCCTTAATACCAGTGTTTCAGTCTAGGTAAAAACGTATACTTTGTAAACTCAAAAGTTACATAATTAACTAGTCATTGCTTATCATACCGACACTGGTCATAAATAGCCTAAAATTAAAGTAATACTAAACATAACCTTATTGAACCACTATTTTCCTCACTCCTTCCACTCATTTTGTTATGGGACATTTTAACTCAACATTTCTATTCCTCAGTTGTAGCAACTTCTAAAATTCTACAATTTGTATGTTTTCTAGTACATGGAGGAAATATAGTCAATCTCTTGGTGAACTTGTCTTCAAACCTGGATGCATTTTGTACATTTCTTCAGTATTAGTGCTCAATCTGAAACTAGTTTTTTAAGACTGTTGGTTTTCATGTGTTCTTTTTAAGAATGTCACTCATAAAGCATATATGTAACCCTCTCCTTTCAACTTGCTTCATTTTTGTGCTAAGAAAGATTATTTAGATGTGTTTATGTGTTTATTGATATGTGTTCATGTGTTTACCTGTGCTTATCTGTCTTTGTGTGTGTGTGTGTGTGTGTGTGTGTGTGTGTGTGTGTGTGTGTGAGGGGGACAGAGGGAGAACAAGAGGGAGAGAATTCATATATGTGGGTCTTTAATGTAGGACAGAAAAAAAAAACAGGCACTGAACCTAGCCCTGTATGTATTTTCAGGGCTATATACTATAGGTTTGATTGTGTATTCAAAGCAACTTATGAGGAAGAGACATTTAGTCATAGGTGACTTTCATTGTAAGGGGGAAATACATTGAAAGTCTTGCCACCTACCAATTTATGTTTATGTAAGTTTATCTGTAAGGGGTAACAGGCAGAACATGATACATACTAGGGCATTTATGTGCATGTGTCTGTGTGTGCATGCATGCAGGTAAGTGTGTGTGTGTGTGTTTATAGGTGCTTCAGTTGTTATGGAGGAAGCACTTCACATGACATATCACCACCCATATATGTGTGTCAGTTGCTATAGAAGAGGAGATTCTGAGCAGTACCTGGCACCAAACTATGCATGTGGTAGTTGTGGCTATAAGGTTCTGAAGACCTTTAAGTCATGACACCTAGCCCTACTTGTAAGGCTTTGGTTGTAAGGAATAAGAAACATAGTGGTCCCTGGCATCATGGTATTGTGTGTGTCTATGGGGCTTTGATTCTGGGTGAGTGGATACCTTCTGGACCCGAGGCCAACCGCCAAACTCTCTCTTTCTTGGTCTTGTGCAGTTTTCTTGCTACCTTCTCTCTCTCTCTCTCTCTCTCTCTCTCTCTCTCTCTCTCTCTCTCTCTCTCTCTCTCTCTCTCTCTGTGTGTCTGTGTGTCTCTCTGTGTGTGTCTTCCTCTTGTGTGTTTTTTTTGTGTGTGTTATTAGACGATCCAGGGTTTGGAACTCAGCAGGCTCTCACATCTATTTGTGTGTGTGTGTCTATTTTTGAATTTGGCTGAATATGAGGTGATAACTGAATGTGATCCCTTTCCATGCATGTGTGTGGGCAGCTTTGCCTATGGATGGGAAAAAGCCAGGAAATGACATTACATATACTTGCTCGTGTGTGTGTGTGTTTATTTCCACACATTTTAGACAGACTGTGAACACCTAAAATGACATAACATCATCCGTGGGTGTAAGTGTGGCCTTTGCTGTAGCAGAGTCTACCTAATATAATGTAACACCTAGTCATGCATTTGTACATGGACCTTTGCATTTATGAACGTCTTTCTCAGGGTGAATTGACACGCAGTGCTGCATGGGGCCTTTGACAATAAGAGCTTATTCCTTGCGTTTCTGACAGTTAGTGGGAGTAGGGTGGGTCCTTTGTACATGTTGCCTATTATCTGTGTATCTGTGAGTGTGTGTGTACCTGTTGCAATAGAAAATTTACAAAAAAAAATGTATTTACACACAAACACACATATTCACAGACAAACACACAGGCTCACACTGTCAGAAACACATGCAATCATGAATATACAAGAGTAGGTGCAAGGTATTGCTAGGTAGCCCTTTCTTTATAGAAAAAGCTCTTCACACATGGCTAAGACTGATATCCTGTTAGGTACTAAATTTTCTATTGTAACAGGTATACACACATAAATGGACCATCAATAGGACCCAAGGATTCGTACCTTTGAAGAACTAAGATTCTGAAACTAAAAGCAAGGCTCACTTGGAATTCCAGCATCCTCTACTGGAATGTGTGCTGATGTTTCCCTGAGAGTCCCTCTCTTCCTGTGTGTCAGTACGTAGGTCTATCCTTTACTTTGTAAAATTGGAAGTACATCATCAGCTTGCCTTGGCCTATTATATCAACACTGGTCATCAATAGCCTAAAATCAAAACAATTCAAAACATAACCTATCAAAACCAGTATTTTGTTCAGTCTTTCCTCATTCCTTGCACTGCTTTTGTGATGGGTCATTTTAATCCAAAAATCTCTGTATCTTGTTTGTAGCAAGTTCCAAAATGTATTCCATTCATGTATTTTTTCAAACTTTGGGAAACACTGTCAGTCACTTGGAGACAGTCCTCAAATATCTGGATGTAGTTTTTCTATAACGTACTGAACCTGCAACCAGTTCTTTAAAGACGTTAGACTTTATGTTTTTTGAGAAGGACACACATAGAGACTTCATCTAAATCTCTCCTGCCATTTACTTCCTTTTTTTTGTACCTCAAGTTATCCCATATATCCCTGCCTAAAATATTCTTACATGAGTTCCATGCAGGCATATGTATGGTTTAGTGCAATGTATAAACACATTTATTTCTAAACTATTGAGTCCATTTAGCTTTGTTTTATGCACCTATATGTCTAGGAACTGAATGAACTATGTCAGAGCTTATCCCTGGAGGAAACTTGTTTACCCTCTTTCAGTAAGGATTGACATCTAGCTGTGATGGCAAAGAAAAAATCTGTCTTCTTCATATATGAAAAATAAAGTCAAATTCCTCTCCCAGGCCTCTATTTTTCAAGTGCCATATTTCTGGTTTTCTATACCCCTGCTCCAAAATCTCTCTCTTTTATCTTCTTGAAAATACATTCTCTGATCTGCTTCCTTAATAATATTCTGATTGTTGAATTCTGTTTGTTTAGAGAATGCTTTGCTTTCTCCATGACATCTCACCTTTGAAATGCTATTCACGTAGAGTTGTGGTATATACCTTTATCCTAGCCCTCAGGAGGTGGCAGATAAAAGATCCTAAGACTGAGGATGATCTTGGGATACTGACCTACTATGTTTTCCATTGCTGATAGACATCTTGACAAAAACAATATGAGGAAGAAAGAATTTATATGTTCTGATCAACGTCTGTCACTTAGGGAAGTTTGGGCATGAACTTAAGCAGGAGCTGAGACAGAAAACAGACATATCTGGCTACTGTCTTACTCTTTATGGATTGCTCAGTTGACTTATACTACTTCAGAACAATCTGAAGGGGTTAAGTCACCCACTGTGTGTTGGAGTTTCCCACATGATTCAACAAGAAATGAGTCCTGTGACCAGTCACCAACATCAAATTTGCAAGTCTACTTTCAGATTCTTAACATATTGACGTTTTTGTTAGTGAGCCATCTTCCTAGGAAACTGCATAGACAGGGAACAGATTATAATGAGTGAGTCCAGATCCAGAGAGGCAAATGATGAAAGTTCTTTGCATAGACTGTTCTTAGCTTCTATTCTTCAGTTGCTAGTATTAAACATTGAGGAAGAGACGGGAGAAGCTGCCTGGGGTGAGTGGATAATTTGATGTATATGTGTAAGTAAGAATTTGATATAGTGGTGGGGATATTTAGTAGGAGCTGAAACCAAACTATGTATGTATTTGTAGGGCTTTGGATGTGTGGGTGGACATATGTGGTAGTTGTTAACACAGCCATGTTTTTTTTTTAGAAGCACTTGGCATTTTATTTTTTTTTAATTAAAAGTTTCTGCCTCCTCCCGCCTCCCTTTTCCTTCCCCCCAGTCCCCACACCCCACTCCCCTCCCCCTCCCCCCCCCCCCCATGCCCCACTCCCCTCCACCTCCCTCTCCAGTCCAAAGAGCAGTCAGGGTTCCCTGCCCCATGGGCAGTCCAAGTTCCTCCCCCCTCAATCCAGGTCTATGAAAGTGAGCATCCAAACAGGCTAGGCTCCCACAAAGCCAGTACATGTAGTAGGATCAACACCCAGTGCCATTGTCCTTGGCTTCTCATCAGCCCTCATTGTCCACCATATTCAGAGTCCGGTTTATCCCATGCTATTTCAGTCCCAGTCCAGCTGGCCTAGGTGAACTCCCAATAGATCTGTCCCACCATCTCAGTGGGTGGGCGCACCTTTCGCGGTCCTGACTTCCTTGCTCATGTTCTCTTTCCTTCTGCTCCTCATTGGGATCTTCGGAGCTCAGTCCATTACAGCCATGTTTTTTTTTTTTTTTTTTTTTTTTTTTTTTTTTTTTTTTTTTTTTTTTTT
>NW_026068395.1:0-590 GCF_014885135.2 Alexandromys fortis | reverse complement strand
TCAGGTAGTTTTTCAGGGTCATCTCTGAGAAAAGAGAGGCATAGGTGACATTTTTACACTATCCAAAAACACACAGCATAAAATCTATGCTGGAGATTTAAAGGTAACTTACATTGGACGGCTTTCCTAGAGGATCCTTCTGTTATCCTCAGATCTTGATGAGATTTGGAGCAGGTTCTGAAGCTGGATGCTGGAACATTAGCCATCTCACTGCCATGTACAGAATGTCCTCCTGAAGCTGTGTAGAGCTTCTGAGGTTTCCTGAACTCAGAGATGACCTTTTTCATCACTGACACCAGTGTTGAGTGTGCAAGTCCTCAGGTTAGGAATCCTTTGGCGACACGATTCAGGATGTGGCCAGGCACCTACAAGAGACAGAATATTGCAGATCAATGAGAAAACTAGCTGAGAGTTCCACATCCACAGGCACACGATCTGTGGTCTTGGCAGACAATGGCAGGTTTACTTTATGAAATTCAGGTACTAAAGAGGCACATAGAATGCTCATTGTCGTCCAAGGTGACCTTCCCTAGGCCAACATCATTAAGGTGCGTCAGGGACAGCAGAAGGCAGGGAATAATTCCTCATTA
>NW_026068394.1:96012-121266 GCF_014885135.2 Alexandromys fortis | reverse complement strand
TAAGAAAGTGCTTGCTGGTGTTGCAGTAGCTGGTTGTGTTGGGCGGACAGATATTACTTGAATGGCTGCAGAGGGGGCCAAATATCCCCTTCAACTCAATGGAGGGATCCAAGATAAGTCCAAGCCCTGAGACTTGAAGAGTTTGCTGTTGGCCATCTGTTAAACCGTGCTGGAGGGTTTGGGCAGAGCAGGGGAGCTGGCAGAACACTTGTCGCCCGGTCATCCCACTGAGAACCACCAGGCCAAGCCCTCCCAGAGCCAGTGTCATGGCTCCCACTGTAACGAGGGCCTGTTCTTTTATGTCTTTACAGTGTAGCTTCTGTGGCATGCATGTCCACAGGGTAGAGAGAATGGCCCAGCACTCCAGGCCATGCCTACGGCAGATGATAGCAGACTGAGCCGCCAGCACTGTTTTCCACTGGTGTTGGTGACTTGCAGCAGAAAGTCAGATTACTAAGGTAAGCATGACATAAATTGCCAGCACAAGCTGACTATTGTCGGGTCTTGGTGGTACTGCGAGGTCTGTCCATTCATGCCTCCAGAACTGTCTGCACCTGCCTGTAGCAGACTTTGGTCCTGAAGGTGTTCCCGCCTTCCATGCATGGACACATTGCAACCTCCCTTTGCAAGAAGAGGCACGGCTGTGCAGTTCTCGCACTCCCCACCCCCAACCCTGGCTTGAGAGGAGACCTACCTCTCAAACTCTCTGGGCCAAACCACTCCAGCATGACTGGATCGATGATGATTCCCAGAAAATCATACCTTGGAAATCTGAACAAAATGAGTGAAAACTCAGTACCACCGCTCTCATCGAGACTGAGGTCCTGCACCTTGAGTCACCCCGGTCCTCTGGGAGTAGGATATGGGCTTGCCCACCACTCCCCTGCTCCTGCCCTCCTCCACCAGTTCCATAGCATCTCCTAGAGTGAAGTCCTGTTGGGTGGGCTTAGTGCATTTTGACCCTTTGCATTAGCAAGGGAGAGGTTTGCAGGTGCCAGTAGCCCTGGCTGTCAGTTGGTCAGACCTGCTCAGGGATAGGAGGCATGCTTTGCTCAGGGAACATGTGCAAAGAGAGCTGAGTCCTGAGCCTTGAGCTTGAGACTTTCAGGTGCGCGTGTCCTTTTTAGTGAATCCAGTGAGCTGGTTTCCGGGCTGACTTTATTGAGAGCATCCTCTGAGGATATTTATTTATTTAATTCCTTATATATTTATTTATTTATTTATTTATTTTGAGTAAGAAAGTGCTTGCTGGTGTTGCAGTAGCTGGTTGTGTTGGGCGGACAGATATTACTTGAATGGCTGCAGAGGGGGCCAAATATCTCCTTCAACTCAATGGAGGGAGGCAAGATAAGGCCAAGCCCTGAGACTTGAAGAGTTTGCTGTTGGCCATCTGTTAAACCATGCTGCAGGGTTTGGGTTGAGCAGGGGAGCTGGCAGAACACTTGTTGCCCGATCATCCCACTGAGAACCACCAGGCCAAGCCCTCCCAGGGCCAGTGTCATGGCTCCCACTTTAAGGAGGGCCTGTGCTTTTATGTCTTCACAGTGTTGCATCTGTGGCATGCATGGCCACAGGGCAGAGAGAATGGCCCAGCACCCCAGGCCATGCCTACGGCTGATGGCAGCAGACTGAGCCGCCAGCACTGTTTTCCACTGGTGTTGGTGACTTGCAGCAGAAGGCCAGAGAACCAAGGTAAGCATGACATAAATTGCCAGCACAAGCTGACGATTGTCGGGTCTTGGTGGTACTGCGAGGTCTGTCCATTCGTGCCTCCAGAACTGTCTGCACCTGCCTGTAGCAGACTTTGGTCCTGAAGGTGTTCCCGCCTTCCATGCATGGACCCATTGCCACCTCCCTTTGCAAGAAGGGGCACGGCTGGGCAGTTCTCGCACTCCCCAACCCAACCCTGGCTTGAGAGGAGACCTACCTCTCAAAGTCTCTGGGCCAGACCACTCCAGCGTGCTTGGATCGATGATGATTCCCAGTCAATCATTCCTTGGAAAAGCTGAACAAAATGAGTGAAAACTCAGTACCACCGCTCTCATCGAGACTGAGGTCCTGCACCTTGAGTCACCCAGGTCCTCTGGGAGTAGGATACGGGCTTGCCAACCACTCCCCTGCTCCTGCCCTCCTCCAACAGTTCCATAGCATCTCCTAGAGTGAAGTCCTGTGGGGTGGGCTTAGTGCATTTTGACCCTTTGCATTAGCAAGGGAGAGGTTTGCAGGTGCCAGTAGCCCTGGCTGTCAGTTGGTCAGACCTGCTCAGGGATAGGAGGCATGCTTTGCTCAGGGAACCTGTGCAAAGAGAGCTGAGTCCTGAGCCTTGAGCTTGAGACTATCAGGTGCGCGTGTCCGTTTTAGTGAATCCAGGGAGGTGGTTTCCGGGCTGACTTTATTGAGAGCAGCCTCTGAGAATATTTATTTATTTATTTATTTATTTATTTATTTATTTTTACTAAGAAAGTGCTTACTGGTGTTGCAGTAGCTGGTTGTGTTGGGCAGATAGATATTACTTGAATGGCTGCAGAGGGGGCCAAATATCTCCTTCAACTCAATGGAGGGAGGCAAGATAAGGCCAAGCCCTGAGACTTGAAGAGTTTGCTGTTGGCCATCTGTTAAACCATGCTGCAGGGTTTGGGTTGAGCAGGGGAGCTGGCAGAACACTTGTTGCCCGATCATCCCACTGAGAACCACCAGGCCAAGCCCTCCCAGGGCCAGTGTCATGGCTCCCACTTTAAGGAGGGCCTGTGCTTTTATGTCTTCACAGTGTTGCATCTGTGGCATGCATGGCCACAGGGCAGAGAGAATGGCCCAGCACCCCAGGCCATGCCTACGGCTGATGGCAGCAGACTGAGCCGCCAGCACTGTTTTCCACTGGTGTTGGTGACTTGCAGCAGAAGGCCAGAGAACCAAGGTAAGCATGACATAAATTGCCAGCACAAGCTGACGATTGTCGGGTCTTGGTGGTACTGCGAGGTCTGTCCATTCGTGCCTCCAGAACTGTCTGCACCTGCCTGTAGCAGACTTTGGTCCTGAAGGTGTTCCCGCCTTCCATGCATGGACCCATTGCCACCTCCCTTTGCAAGAAGGGGCACGGCTGGGCAGTTCTCGCACTCCCCAACCCAACCCTGGCTTGAGAGGAGACCTACCTCTCAAAGTCTCTGGGCCAGACCACTCCAGCGTGCTTGGATCGATGATGATTCCCAGTCAATCATTCCTTGGAAAAGCTGAACAAAATGAGTGAAAACTCAGTACCACCGCTCTCATCGAGACTGAGGTCCTGCACCTTGAGTCACCCAGGTCCTCTGGGAGTAGGATACGGGCTTGCCAACCACTCCCCTGCTCCTGCCCTCCTCCAACAGTTCCATAGCATCTCCTAGAGTGAAGTCCTGTGGGGTGGGCTTAGTGCATTTTGACCCTTTGCATTAGCAAGGGAGAGGTTTGCAGGTGCCAGTAGCCCTGGCTGTCAGTTGGTCAGACCTGCTCAGGGATAGGAGGCATGCTTTGCTCAGGGAACCTGTGCAAAGAGAGCTGAGTCCTGAGCCTTGAGCTTGAGACTATCAGGTGCGCGTGTCCGTTTTAGTGAATCCAGGGAGGTGGTTTCCGGGCTGACTTTATTGAGAGCAGCCTCTGAGAATATTTATTTATTTATTTATTTATTTATTTTGTTATTTATTTATTTTGAATAAGAAAGAGCTTACTGGTGTTGCAGTAGCTGGTTGTGTTGGGCAGATAGATATTACTTGAATGGCTGCAGAGGGGGCCAAATATCTCCTTCAACTCAATGGAGGGAGGCAAGATAAGGCCAAGCCCTGAGACTTGAAGAGTTTGCTGTTGGCCATCTGTTAAACCATGCTGCAGGGTTTGGGTTGAGCAGGGGAGCTGGCAGAACACTTGTTGCCCGATCATCCCACTGAGAACCACCAGGCCAAGCCCTCCCAGGGCCAGTGTCATGGCTCCCACTTTAAGGAGGGCCTGTGCTTTTATGTCTTCACAGTGTTGCATCTGTGGCATGCATGGCCACAGGGCAGAGAGAATGGCCCAGCACCCCAGGCCATGCCTACGGCTGATGGCAGCAGACTGAGCCGCCAGCACTGTTTTCCACTGGTGTTGGTGACTTGCAGCAGAAGGCCAGAGAACCAAGGTAAGCATGACATAAATTGCCAGCACAAGCTGACGATTGTCGGGTCTTGGTGGTACTGCGAGGTCTGTCCATTCGTGCCTCCAGAACTGTCTGCACCTGCCTGTAGCAGACTTTGGTCCTGAAGGTGTTCCCGCCTTCCATGCATGGACCCATTGCCACCTCCCTTTGCAAGAAGGGGCACGGCTGGGCAGTTCTCGCACTCCCCAACCCAACCCTGGCTTGAGAGGAGACCTACCTCTCAAAGTCTCTGGGCCAGACCACTCCAGCGTGCTTGGATCGATGATGATTCCCAGTCAATCATTCCTTGGAAAAGCTGAACAAAATGAGTGAAAACTCAGTACCACCGCTCTCATCGAGACTGAGGTCCTGCACCTTGAGTCACCCAGGTCCTCTGGGAGTAGGATACGGGCTTGCCAACCACTCCCCTGCTCCTGCCCTCCTCCAACAGTTCCATAGCATCTCCTAGAGTGAAGTCCTGTGGGGTGGGCTTAGTGCATTTTGACCCTTTGCATTAGCAAGGGAGAGGTTTGCAGGTGCCAGTAGCCCTGGCTGTCAGTTGGTCAGACCTGCTCAGGGATAGGAGGCATGCTTTGCTCAGGGAACCTGTGCAAAGAGAGCTGAGTCCTGAGCCTTGAGCTTGAGACTATCAGGTGCGCGTGTCCGTTTTAGTGAATCCAGGGAGGTGGTTTCCGGGCTGACTTTATTGAGAGCAGCCTCTGAGAATATTTATTTATTTATTTATTTATTTATTTATTTATTTATTTATTTTGAATAAGAAAGTGCTTACTGGTGTTGCAGTAGCTGGTTGTGTTGGGCAGATAGATATTACTTGAATGGCTGCAGAGGGGGCCAAATATCTCCTTCAACTCAATGGAGGGAGGCAAGATAAGGCCAAGCCCTGAGACTTGAAGAGTTTGCTGTTGGCCATCTGTTAAACCATGCTGCAGGGTTTGGGTTGAGCAGGGGAGCTGGCAGAACACTTGTTGCCCGATCATCCCACTGAGAACCACCAGGCCAAGCCCTCCCAGGGCCAGTGTCATGGCTCCCACTTTAAGGAGGGCCTGTGCTTTTATGTCTTCACAGTGTTGCATCTGTGGCATGCATGGCCACAGGGCAGAGAGAATGGCCCAGCACCCCAGGCCATGCCTACGGCTGATGGCAGCAGACTGAGCCGCCAGCACTGTTTTCCACTGGTGTTGGTGACTTGCAGCAGAAGGCCAGAGAACCAAGGTAAGCATGACATAAATTGCCAGCACAAGCTGACGATTGTCGGGTCTTGGTGGTACTGCGAGGTCTGTCCATTCGTGCCTCCAGAACTGTCTGCACCTGCCTGTAGCAGACTTTGGTCCTGAAGGTGTTCCCGCCTTCCATGCATGGACCCATTGCCACCTCCCTTTGCAAGAAGGGGCACGGCTGGGCAGTTCTCGCACTCCCCAACCCAACCCTGGCTTGAGAGGAGACCTACCTCTCAAACTCTCTGGGCCAAACCACTCCAGCATGACTGGATCGATGATGATTCCCAGAAAATCATACCTTGGAAATCTGAACAAAATGAGTGAAAACTCAGTACCACCGCTCTCATCGAGACTGAGGTCCTGCACCTTGAGTCACCCCGGTCCTCTGGGAGTAGGATATGGGCTTGCCCACCACTCCCCTGCTCCTGCCCTCCTCCACCAGTTCCATAGCATCTCCTAGAGTGAAGTCCTGTAGGGTGGGCTTAGTGCATTTTGACCCTTTGCATTAGCAAGGGAGAGGTTTGCAGGTGCCAGTAGCCCTGGCTGTCAGTTGGTCAGACCTGCTCAGGGATAGGAGGCATGCTTTGCTACAGGAACATGTCCAAAGAGCTGAGTCCTGGGCCTTGAGCTTGAGACAGTGAGGTGGGCGTGTCCTTGTTAGTGAATCCAGTTAGCTGGTGTCCAGGCTGACTTTATTGAGAGCAGCATCTGAGGATATTTATTTATTTAATTATTTATTTATTTATTTATTTATTTATTTATTTATTTATTTTGAGTAAGAAAGTGCTTGCTGGTGTTGCAGTAGCTGGTTGTGTTGGGTAGACAGATATTACTAGAATGGCTGCAGAGGGGGCCAAATATCACCTTCAACTCAATGGAGGGAGCCACGATAAGGCCAAGCCCTGAGACTTGAAGAGTTTGCTGTTGGCCATCTGTTAAACCATGCTGGAGGGTTTGGGCAGAGCAGGGGAGCTGGCAGAACACTTGTTGCCCGACCATCCTACTGAGAACCACCAGGCCATGCCCTCCCAGAGCCAGTGTCATGGCTCCCACTGTAAGGAGGGCCTGTGCTTTTATGTCTTCACAGTGTTACTTCTGTGGCATGCATGGCCACAGGGTAGAGAGAATGGCCCAGCACTCCAGGCCATGCCTACGGCAGATGGCATTAGACTGAGCCGCCAGCACTGTTTTTCACTGGTGTTGGTGACTTGCAGCAGAACGCCACAGAACCAAGGTAAGCATGACCAAAATTGCCAGCACAAGCGGACAATTGTCGGGTCTTGGGGTTACCACGGGGTCTGTCCATTCATGCCTCCAGAACTGTCTTCACCTGCCTGTAGCAGACTTTGGTCCTGAAGGTGTTCCTGCCCTCCATGCATGGACCCATTGCAATCTCCCTTTGCCTTATGGGGCACTGCTGGGCAGTTCTCGCACTCACCAACCCCAACCCTGGCTTGAGAGGACACCTACCTCTCTAAGTCTCTGGGCCAGACCACTCCAGCCTGCTTGGATCGATGATGATTGCAGTCAATCATTCCTTGGAAAAGCTGAACAAAATGAGTGAAAACTCAGTACCACCGCTCTCATCGAGACTGAGGTCCTGCACCTTGAGTCACCCAGGTCCTCTGGGAGTAGGATACGGGCTTGCCAACCACTCCCCTGCTCCTGCCCTCCTCCAACAGTTCCATAGCATCTCCTAGAGTGAAGTCCTTGTGGAGGGCTTAGTGCATTTTGACCCTTTGCATTAGCAAGGGAGAGGTTTGCAGGTGCCAGTAGCCCTGGCTGTCAGTTGGTCAGACCTGCTCAGGGATAGGAGGCATGCTTTGCTNTGACCCTTTGCATTAGCAAGGGAGAGGTTTGCAGGTGCCAGTAGCCCTGGCTGTCAGTTGGTCAGACCTGCTCAGGGATAGGAGGCATGCTTTGCTCAGGGAAAATGTGCAAAGAGAGCTGAGTCCTGAGCCTTGAGCTTGAGACTGCCAGGTGGGCGTGTCCTTTTTAGTGAATCCAGTTTGCTGGTCTCCGGGCTGACTTTATTGAGAGCAGCCTCTGAGGATATTTATTTATTTATTTACTTATTTATTCATTTATTTATTTATTTAGAGTAAGAATGTGCTTGCTGCTGTTGCAGTAGCTGGATTTGTTGGGCGGACTGATATTACTTTTTTGGCTGCAGAAGAGGCCAAATATCACCTCAAGTCCACGGAGGGTGGCAAGATAAGGCCAAGCCCTGAGACTTGAAGAGTTTGTTGTTGGCCATCTTTTAAACCATGCTGCAGGGTTTGGGCAGAGCAGGGGAGCTGGCAGAAAACTTGTTGCCTGATCATCCCACTGAGAACCACCAGGCCAAGCCCTCCCAGAGCCAGTGTCATGGCTCCCACTGTAATGAGGGCCTGTGCTTTTATGTCTTCACAGTGTTGCATCTGTGGCACGCATGGCCACAGGGTAGAGAGAATGGCTCAGCACCCCAGGCCATGCCTATGGCTGATGGCAGCAGACTGAGCCACCTGCAGTGTTGTCGACTGGTGTTGGTGACTTGCAGCAGAAGTCCAGAGAACCAAGGTAAGCATGACATAAATTGCCAGCACGAGCTGACGATTTTCGGGTCTTGGTGGTGCTGCGAGTTGTGCCCATTCTTGCCTCCAGACTCTTTTGTACCTGCCTGTAGCTGACTTAAATCCTGAGCCTTGAGCTTGAGAATGTCTTGTGGGCACGTCCTTGTCAGTGAATACAGTGAGCTCAACATGCATCCATCACTGGGAAGCACATAGGTATGATAGTTAATATAATGAGAGCAGAAACTTCTTCAAGTTTCAGTCGCAACAATGTATAACACTTTTATGATGTTAGTATTTTTTTTTCAGAAAACCACAGCATTGCCTGTGGGAAGTAACCATGGGATTTGTTGTCAACTAAGTAACAGTACTCACAGTCTGCCAGATATTTCATGTTCAAGGTCACTTTTATAAATGTGATTACTGACAATGTGGACTGACCATGATAAATCTCCTTGGCACCTGAACAAAATGATTAATTCCTTAAAATGCCTTATTTGTCAGCATTCAATTTAAACCATCTTCTTCTGAACTTTTTAAAGCTCACTCGTGTCTGAACTGATACCACACTTAACATGTGTTTCCTATTGTCATCCTCAGAAATGCTGAAGCAGCTTTATTTTTTCTGAGAAAGAACACAATGATATACTCTAGTTTCTTTCATTGTTTCTGTTTCCTATTGTTAATATTATCATTGCCAAGTATTTAGGAAAATTGCTAGTGATACAGTGAATACTATAAGATTGCCACTTTATTCTCTTTTGCAATTTTGGGACACTTCTTTCTTAAGACCCTTATATGGAAACTATGTGTACAGACTGATGGAAATATTCCTCCTCATTGCTGTGAAGAAGGGGAGTTTGGCTTGCCTGAACATTTCTGAGACATCAGAAAGATGGCTAGAAAATCCCACTCTTAATTCTAGGTTAGAGAGTCATGATAAGAGAGACAGTGTTTTTCTTTGTCTATTGTGCCCACATCCAATTACTGTAATAGAGCCCAAATTTACTTTATGTTTTGTGAATTCTGCCTGAAATGCTTTGAGCATTTTTTTTGTAAAATGTTATGTAGCATACCCCTTTTTGTCCTCTATACACTGGTAGCTTTGCAAGCTCATGGAATATGAATGTTGGAATCAATTTGAAAATTGTTAATTTATTCCTCCATAATGGCTTTTGGAAGCTTCTTCAACAATTAATGAATTGTGTGAGCCTTAAATTTTAAGGTAACCTGATTTGGGTTCGAAAATATAGATTTTGCTGTGTATTATTGTGAATGGAATCTTAACCATTCCGAGGATGGTTCCATTTAATATGCCTGATAGAACTTGTTGGAAAATATTTGCTCTGTTCAGGGGCTATAGACAAACATACTAACTATTGTTGAACATTGTAGGACATGAGTTAACACGGAACCCTGTTATTTTGTAGGTAGGAGATCCAATGTCTCATCTCTCAATAGGATTAGGCTGTTGCCAAAGATCAGAAGGACAAAGCACTGGGATTTTTATGAAAGTTTGTTTATTCAGCATGAGATGAGAAGGAAAATCTCAAGAGTATTACCTGATATTACATCTTTATGCGGCTTTATTTTAACCTCTATTTCTTTTACTTTTATTTTTTGAGACAGGATCTCTGTATATCTTTGTCCTGGAATAACTCTGTGACCAGACTGTCCTTGAAGTCTCAGAGATCCCTCTGTCTCTGCCTCCCAGGCATTGGGATTAAAGGCATGTGCTACCACACCTTGAAGTCACAGAGGTCAATCTACCTCTGCCCCTTGATGTCTCAGAAGTCAATTTACCTCTGCCTCCCAAGTGTTGGGATTAAAGGTGTGTACTACCACACCCAACTACTTCCTTTTTTTCTCTTTGTTTTTTACTTTAAGAACTTTAACTTTTAGCTTGCATATATTTTTAACACATTGTAAATTATTTAAAGGTTTCTTTGTTTTTTGAATCTCTCTTTACTGTATCTCTCTCTCTCTCTCTCTCTCTCTCTCTCTCTCTCTCTCTCTCTCTCACTTTTTCTGACCACATAAGCCCTTAAATTACTGAGCAATATGGGTAGGATTAAAGCTGTGGCTTTTTCGGCTAGATCCAGCCCATTCCTTAGCTTTTTGTGATTTGCTTGTGGCTGAGGTACCAGCCAGAGCAGCATTCATTGCCACAACTCTACAGTGTTTCAAGGTCCCTGCCAGCAAGCAAGCTGCAGCATTCTGCTCACAGACCACACTTAATCAGACTGCTCACCTGAAAGAGTCAGAGTTTGCCCTGGCAGGACAGTCCAGAAAGCTAGCATTTTAAAATAGCACAACCTTTTTCCTGCTATGGCTGAAAACGACCAAACATTCAGTCAGCTTTTATCAACACCATTTAAGTGTTTAATAGCAGGACCTCTTAAAAGAGCTGCAAGATTTTGCAGCTAAAGCTGAGTCAGAAAGCCTCTCTTAGATGAGAGTACTTTCTTGCCTCTAGCAAGCAGAACAGACCCAAGAAATTGTTGCTAACAAGAAAACATGCTTTACTCTATTCTTTCCCAAGCTTTCTCAGACTTACTGTGGATTCAGTTATCTACATCTGGGCACCATTTGTAGAAGGAGCTGCAGGCTGTGTTCCTGCTGCCCAGCTCCTGGCCCCCTGGCTAGCTTATGCCCCAAAATAATTACACAGAGACTGTATTCTTTTAAACACTGCCTAGCCCATTATATCTAGCCTCTTCTTGGCTAACTCTCATACCTTGCTTAACCCATTTCTAATAATCTGTGTAGCACTATGAGGTGGTGTCTTACCGGGAAAGATTCAGCATGTCTGACCTGGTGGCAAGATCCATTGGCATCTGGCCCAGAGAGGAGAGGCATGGTGATTGCCTCACTTCCTCCCAGCATTCTGTTCTGTCTACTACACCCACCTAAAGGGTGGCCTATCAAATGGGCCAAGGCAGTTTCTTTATTAACCAATGACCTACCTCCATCAGTAAATTTCTTGCAATAACTTCCTGCTAGGGAAGTTTATCTTCTCAGTTTTCTGATCTTCCCTGTGCTTTGTAGATGAAAGTGATGTTGATAAAAGGGAGCATGCTACTTCTTGTATGTCTTACCCTAAAGCTCAAAAGTAGCAAGCTTTGTGGGAAACAGAAGTTATAGAAGATTTATTTCTTTATCTATTTAGAGGCAGTCATATCATTGCTTATGCCATACCTTATCTTAACTTCAATGTTCGATAAAAATGTGTCTTCTTAGTTTTATAAATACATAGTTATGTATCTTCTAGAATGATATGTACTTTTATAAACTTAGCTGGCTAGGGTCTCTATCCGTATATATGTCAGTAAGAATTTTCAGCATCAAATACATTATATTTGATACAGATCCATACACTTACCGTAGTGTGCTATTATTCAGGCCCCTAATGATTTCAAAACTCTGTTCAACAGGAAGCATTATGAAGTTCAGCTGTCAAAGAATGATTGATGGTAAGTATGCAAACTGCCTTTCTTTTGGTAATATTCTAAACAAGCAGAAATTGCCTTATTGCTCGAATGATGGTTCTTTCCTTTTACAATATCTGCACTTTCTTTCTCAAATACATACTTACAAAATTCAACAAACCAACTTCTTGTATACTCTGACATTATTTGAATTCTGTGCTCCTGTGAGTACAGATGGAAATACTTAATCTAAGGGCCTCCAGTTAAGTTCTACTTGTGCGAGAGCTACTGTCTTTGTTCCTCTTCCATAATACCACTCCCTCCAGTTTTCCTAAGTGGATAAACTGTTGATTCACTCTTACTTTGGATAGATAATGCATTTAAACCTAAAGCAATATGGAAGATTATGATTGTTGTTGAAACATTTTTAAAGTATATGAGAATTGAAATCTCAAATCTATTTGATTATGCTAAAATAATGGAGTACACAGAATTATAGATATACAATAGGACAGATTCAGACATAAAAGAACTCTAAATGAATCACAGTGTTGAATAAATACAAAGTTTTTAAAGAAACAGAGTACTGACAGTCATTGATTGAAGGAGTAAAGATAATAAAATAAATATTAAAAAATAATAGAGTAAAAACAAAAAAGAGCCTTGGTGTAGAAATTCCTTCTGTTTGTGTGTTGCTTTCATTGGATAGTGAATAAAGAAACTGCTTTGGCCTAGTTGATATGACAGAACTTAGGTAGGCAGAGTAGACAAAATTGAAAGCTGGGAAGAAGGGCAAAATGGCAGACTCCATGGATCTTTGTCCTGAGATGGATGCTGGTTAGAATCTTGCAGGTAAGCCACAGTCACGTGGTGATATACAGATTAATAAAAATGGATTAAATTAAGAAGTATGAATTAGCCTATAAGAAGTTAGAGCTAATAGGCCAGGCTGTGTTTAAATGAATACAGTTTCTGTGTGATTATTTTGGGTGTAAGATAGCTGGGTCCTGGGACAACAAGCAGCCTGCTCCTCCTGTTACAAAGCCTTGAAAAGATGAAAAAGACACAGAGAATCTGGATTATAATATTATTTTGTTTCTTTGTATTTTTTCACTGTAAAGGAGCTAAGTATCCAACATATATACTTTAAAGTTATTTTGCCTTTAAAATTTGAGTCTAAGGCTAGGTTGCTTTAGAAAAGAGGTTTTTCTTTTGTTTCCATGGAGGATGAGAACCTGTGGAATCATTCCAGACTAATATGGTTTGATAGAACAAGACCACCTGAAAGTTCTCTATGAAAATCCCCCAAAAGAAAATACTTTCCCCAACAAAACCAGGAAGCAGTTTGAAGAGAACCATACCCATATTCCTAAATATTGTTAATATATATTTTTTATATCTAAAGGGAATGTTTGTGAATTTTTGGATGTCTGATAGAATATTTAGCAAACATATTGCTTTCAAATCTATTCATGACTCCCCATACTCATACTTCCTGAATGTTTTATTAGAGTACAAGAGAGAGTGTACTTTCTTGTTCTTATATGTTGCTGTTTGTTTTTCCTCTTGGGTGATGATATACCCCAAAATGTAAGAGCAGTTAATACCCTGACCTTAATGCAGAAGAAGTGGGAAACTTCTTTCAGTCAAGGAGTCCATTCCTATTTATAGCCTCTTGGACATCTGCTAGGTGTGATGACTATGTGAGCAAGGACCTACATTTTTTTTAGGAAAGGGACTGAAGATGCATCAGTGTTGTTAGCAGTTGTACTCAATCTTGATGACATTTGGTTGCAGTCAGACATCATAAAATCTTATCCAAGCTTCAGATCAATGTGTTTAGCTATAAAGAGTTATAGCTTTGTTGTCATAATGAGTATTCCTGCTCTGGGAAGTTCTTTTTGGATTTAATCTCCATATTTTAGACTATTACATCTAAGCCCAGTGTTTGTATAATCAATCAATTGAATGAACTTTTGACTAATTTTGGTCACATATTTTTATTTTTACTTTTTGTGACATAGGACATTTCTCATCATAGGGCAAGTTTTAAATAATTTTTATTGATAATTAAATCTATGAGAAGGTTATTTAGTTACTCCATGGATAACATATTTCTTTAAATACTGAGAGATAAATGTTTTCTAAAGAAAGTTAGAAACATGAATTTTACTGAGACTCAATCCACTAAGTTTTGGAGAGCATAAGAGGTAAAGGACCTGATTGTATGCTCAGAAACAAATATAGATAAATGGACTATATACTTATGACTTCAGGGTTGTATAAATAAAAGACAGCTTTCAAATGGAATAAAAATAAAAGAAACAGTAAATTCTAGAGATTTCATCTATATTTGCCTCTGTCATTGGAAATGTTGTTTGTTTTTTTGCTTTCTACTCAGGAAAAGATCTACTCCAGAAGTCTCTACAGGGAATGACTAAGACCAGGAAATACATGAATGAAGACTACTCAGACCTACATTTTTTACCATATATTATACAAAAGCCATACTCTGAAGGTATATCTATTACTTACTTTCCTATTTCTGTGACAAAATATTAAAAAGATCATTTAGTAAACCAATCAAACATTGAATTGGGCTCATGATTGTAGAAGTAAAGGCATGGCAGAAGGAAGATCTGAGGGGACATATCTTAAGTTATAAGCAGGAGACTGAGAACACACTGGAAATACCAAGAAACTTCAAGGGCTTCTACCAGTGACAAAGCTCCTACAACAAAGCCAAGCCTAATCATTCCCCAGGAGCCTCACCATCTGTGAAACAATTGAGACATGAACTGTGGGGGCCACATTCTCATTCAAATCATGCATTATATTCCCTGCTCTTTATATAGGCTCATGGTCATATCATGAAGCAAAATATCCAACCTAAAAAAGCCCCATAATATTTCACAGTCTCAATACTGCTTTTAAGCCCAAAGTCTCTTCTGACACATCAAGTAATCTTTTACTTACAACACTCTGTAAAATCAAAATGCAAGTTACATGCTTCTGACATTTAATGTCATCGAATATGCATTATCATTCTAAAAGGGACAAATCAGAGAATAGTGTGGAAATACTGGACCAAAGCAAGACCAAAACCCAGAAGGGCAAACTCCAAACTCTGTAGCTCTATGTCTGATTTCAGAGGTCTTAGTCATCTCTAACCCTCCAGTATCCAGTCCGCAACATTTTTGTATTCCTCGGACTGGTTACGTTTCCTATCTTCTACTCTACTGTGCAGATATCCCACAGTTCTGTCATGTGCAATACTTTGGAGTTTCCAATATTATGCAATCTTAATTTTCACCACTTTATGCAATGGTTTCTCGGGGTTTCTTTCCCATTCTCAGGGCCCCTATGTAGGGACTTCCTTACACAGTCTCATTGGCTCTTTTCAACCATAGGAAAGTTCTACAACTTTTTTGTGTATCCCTCTTGACTCTAAAATCAGAACCACATAGATGATCCTTCCAATTTAGATCCCACTTAGAATGGAGCCTGGCCCTCTTAAATTTTATTTGCACCAACTTTTATTTATTGTTGCCTTTTAGGATAACAAATTGAAAGCTTAGCTGGCTGATGTCATGACCTAAAGAGAAATCTTTACTTTTATTACATTTTGGATTAGGCCTCCTCTTGATATCCTTATCTCTTTCAGCACAAGCCTTGGTTCCAAGAGTAAACTTCCCCATGTGCCTTTTCTCTTCAGTGTACATTTTATATTTTTTTTGCTACATTCACTCTTTTACATTATAACCCACCTAAATGTGATTAAAATAATTACCTTACATAAACAATATTGATTAGATTTAAACATCTTTCAGGACATTAGTTCATTACTTTTCAATTTAGCTTTAGGCAAATTCTTAGGACAAGTGCATTAGGCATCCAAATTCTTTGCCTAAATATCACAAGATCTGCTTATATTTCATTTGATAATAGTGTTTCTAAAATTTCTTGAGCCAGGCCTCTATAGTTCAGACTGCTCTCATCTTTCCTGGATAGCATATTAAGCTCTTTTTACAGTGGTCTACCATTTTTTCTAGTCCAACGATTTAAAACATTCCATACTCCTGCAAAAAATATTAATCAGGTTATTCATAGTAATACATCATACCTGTTATCAATTTCTGTTTTATTTGATTTCTTTATTGCTATGATAAAACACAAAAAAATCAGTACATTTTATGAAATAAAGAGTTTAATTGTGCTATGGTTCCAGAGGTTTAGAGTCTGTGATGGCAGAGTAAGACATGACAACAAGAACATGTAAGATCTCACATCTTGTTTTACAAGCAGAAGGGAGAGAGCACACTGGTAATGATATGAGTCTTTTGAATCACTAAAGCTCACCTCAAGTGGCACACTTCCTTCAACTAAGCCATTGCTCCTACTCCTTCCCATATAATTATATCAGTTGAGGCCCAAGTATTCAAACATGTGAGTTAATGGTGCCATTATCTTTTAAACAACAACAGTGAGGTTTTTGATAAGTGTAGTCTTTGCTTTCTAGAAGTCTTTCTAGAAATCTTATCTCCATATAAAATGAAATTTTAACTTCCTGAAATGGATAACATTTGGGAATATTTGACTTGACTCTATTGATCAAACTGTATAACCGGCGAATAGTTAATTTTCTTTAAAACACATCTTTGAAGCATTTCGGCATCTCAGTTTATGTTGTTACTATGAAGAATTTCTTTGATTTTATGCTGCCCATGTTTTGTGACTATGAAGAATTTAGTTGACTTTTTTCTGCTCCTATCAAATTAGCTAAACTGCTTCTGAAGACTGTTTCTATTGTGTGACTAGAAGACTATTTTATGTGTGAGGCACAATATAGTCTCTAAAATTGGAAAATGCAAACTTGACAAATCATTTTTTTTGTGATATCATTGACCTAATGTTTTAAGCCACAGAATAAAGGTGAAAAGAAGAAAGAAGAAAATCCGCAAAAAAAAATTCAAAGTTCCTGGATGCTGACTGTTACTTTTAACCAGAAGAAGAAGGGAAGAGTGGAAGGAGGCAGAAGAAGAAGATGAGGTGGAAGGAAAAGGGGAGACAGGAGAAGGAAGAAAAGGAGAAGAATAGGAGAAGGAACAGAAGAGGAGGAGGGGGAAGAGGAGGGAGGTTGGGGAAGAGGAGGGGGAAGGAAGAGCAGGAGGAGAAGAAGAAGAATAAAGAAGTAGTAGGAGAAGAACAATAAGAATGAGAAGGAAAAAGGAAGAAGAAGAAAGAAAGAAGAAAAAGAAGAAAGAAAGAAAGAAAGAAAGAAAGAAGAAAGAAAGAAGAAAGAAAGAAGAAAGAAAGAAAAGAAAAGAAAGAAAGAAGCACCTTTTCTGATTGCAGCACGATTCCAAGCTTGTAGACAAGTGCGGTTCTCTGTGTATAATCAGACAATTAGTTCTAGTACATACAGGTGTACAGTAAAGTATTTTCCAGCTCGCTGCCTCCTTAGCACATGTGTTCCTAACCTGCCAATTTTCCCTCTTTGTCCTGGCAGATGAATTGGAAACATTATGGACGGTGCCATCTCTTCCACCAGCAGATTCCTCAAGACAGTCATCATTATACCTGCTGATGTCTCTTTCCTGTGTAGCAGCAGACACCATCTGCAGATAAGAAATGCTTAACTGAGAAATGCTCATGTTGGGATATCATCGATGAAACTTTAATTTGTGCGTGGTGACTGTTTCCCTTGCTGCCACTTGACTCAATCCCAGGAGCCTCAGTAGAGGAAATAATATTGCACAACAAGCTCAAAATAGTGGAAACATTCAGTGCTCCTATAAATATACACTGCTAATTTTTAAAATATGACATATTAGAAAGGAATTGCATGATTTAAAAAAATCTCAAAGTATACTTATATGATTAATACATAAATTACGGACCTCCTCTCTTTCAAAATAGTCAAAAGTTTTCTACAGTTTTCCCCTATTAAGGAATGGATATGAATGCTCTTAAGCAGACAAATATATGAAACATACACATGCTTTCTGGGGGGGGGACTTCTACCAGTCAGCCCATACTCTTACACAAATTGTTACTTTTGTTTGATGAGCTTTTTCTATTTCAGTACTATATTAATATCTACATCATTTTTTGAATAACTGCATAACTAATTTGTAGATGAAATAGAATTAAATGTTTTAAAGATTGCTCATTTATAGGCATTTATGTAGGTGCTAGATTTCTGTGAAATGAACTTCCATATACATATATATAAATATATATTCAACAATTATGTATTTGTCCCTTCTATTATAATAAAATTACCTAGCACTTAAATTATTAGAATGAAGTATTATAACACTTAAAAAATTTAAATAATCATAATTCCTTTTAAATGAGCTTTAGTAGCCTTCTCTTCAATGGCAATGACTTAGACTACCATCTTCATAATCCACATATAATGGGTTCTACAAATATTTGAGATATTTCCCAATGTGTTAGTCCAAACAATTGTCTTAAATTGTATTTATTTTATTTTTGAGTTTGATCATTTTCATGTTTATTAGCCATCTGTATTTTTCATTTCTTCTCTATGTCAAAGTTTGAGAGTATGTGGAGATTTCAGTCTCTTTTAAAGATCATATTTACACTTGGAGAAAAATAAGATTTGGATTGTCAAACATTACATGTTTTTCTCACATTTGAACTTCGTTTTGTTATAAGAATGTGTATTGTTGTTACATGTCCAACTATAACCATGTTTGCTTTTATGGCTTCTGAGTTTCATGTCATTTTTGAAAAACAAAAATATCGTAAGCTCATAAAAAGCCCCACTCCTTTGTTAATCGTAGTTCTTTTGTGTTTTTTATGTCAAATTCTTATGTCATGAAAAGAGTTTTGTTTTGAAATCTTAAAGCTGCCAAGTTATTTGCCATTACTTATGATTATTTGCCAATAAGTGCCCATTTATCTGTAAGCCATCTTGCACCTGTGCTGTATTGTCATCTGTGAATGGCTCCATTTTTGTTCTGTGGATGTGTGTCTCTTCTGCCTCCTGTCTCACATGTCTTTGTGTTGGAAGAAATTACAGTTTAGACTGCAATTTCATCAACTTTAATAAATTAATTTGGGGAAACTGTTTTTAAATAATACTGTCTTCGTAATGAAGGACAAGAAATGTCTCTTTTATTAAACATCTGATTACTGTTGATATTTTCACCGTGATGTTGGGTTTTTCTTTTATTTACTCGTTCATTTTTATGTATCTGAAAATTTTGGTTTTTTGTTTTTAATTTTAGATTTTTTTTTGGTTTGAGGAGGTTAAGTGGCCATGTTAGTATGCATTATTTTCGGAATGGACCCAAAATTCTTTGCAAATACTAGTTTTCCTGTTGCCAACTGATACTGATTTTGATTATTCTGATAAAAGTCCACAAACTGGTACTTTCAGAGCACTTAAAATTGTGGAAATATTACCCACACTTGATTTAAATGATATCTAAGAGAACCCCTTAGGTTGGATAGCACATTGCTGCTGGTCAATGTTTCCAAAAGACCACCTGAAAGAGCTATGATCCAGCAATGTTGAGTTTATTAAACTTACTGCAGCAAGGGAAAACATCACCTTAACAGGGTTTAGTCATGGTTGAAAGGTGAACCTTTGGATCTGGGTTTCTGTGGTTTAGAGTACAGACATGGTTATGAATGGGCACAGTTCAGCATGCAATACTGTAAGATGGATGAGGATGTGGTGAGGTTCTTAATGTGCTTCCTGATAACCAACTGTTTTCTAAGTGACCTGTTTGCCTCAACAAGATATAAATAATGACAGAAGTGTTATTGCCTATATGAGCAAATAGAATTTATTAGTTTATAGTTTGTCTTGCTAAGCAGGACTTACTAAGTTTGGTATCAGGTCTTAGTCCCAAAAGGTAAGTTATTTTTAATGTGAATAGTTGTAAGTATCAATGGAAGATTACAACTTTTAATTTTGAGATAATTGGTGTGTTCTGTTGGAAAAGTCTTCCTCCACTGCTTTTATTTTGCTAAAGGATTTGAATCAAACCCAGGTGAAAAATGTAATTGCTGCTTTTTTGCCCAAGTGCTTATACTATTATTATTTGAATTATTAATTACTGTACACTATTTCTTTTTCAACAGTGAGAAATCCTTTTATTTCATTGTGAGCATACTCATTTTAATTTTTTATTTAATGCTGAGCTATAGGCATTTAAATTTGATTTGGATTTTTGAGAGTATATAATTATATGAAATCACTTTTCCATTGACACTCCTTTCTACTTCCTTTATACTCTGGCATCAGCGTTTCTGATTATGTTTAAACAACATAGAAGTTTTTTTTCATGTGGTGCTCAATGGGTTGGCACCACATTAGTGAAATCAGCTGTTGTGCTTTGTTGTTTCATGTAAACAAGGCTATCTACTTTTGTTCACATCTTGCCAGTTATTGTTTGTTTCATATCTAGTGTCTTAGGTTTAACATTTTTTCCTCATAGATGGTCACAATGCATACAGATTTTCTATCACACTGTTTAAACTGTGCCTTTTTAAATAAGCAAGCTGCAAAAGTGGGCTTTTAGAATTGCCAGTTTTTTCCTCTCTTCCACAATCAAGAGTTTAGCATATTTTTTGAGATTTTAATTATGTCCCAATTTATATACATATTTTTATGTATTTTTCCTTGTGTGATTTGCCTCTTTTTTTTGGATTTTTCAAGACATGGTTTGCCTCTTTTAGTAAGAGATGCTTAAAGACTTATAAACCATTCATTTCCCTTTCTCAGCAGCCATTGACATCTTGTATCTTTTCACTTAAGATTGGGACCATGTGGGATTTTCCCTGGCCTCACTAACATGCCAACTGGTATTGGTGTCATCCCTATGTGGTCTTGTTCAGGCAACCATACAAATGAGAAGGAATGAATGCATTTCCGTATTGAATCTGAAAACAAGGACCTCTGACTGTTACAATATTTCTGCTCATTAAGATGGTCTCACTGTGTAGCTCAGGTGCAGTTTTACATCCCGAATCACTGAATCCAGGGAGGCAGAGGCAAATGGCTCTCTAGTGAAACTAGAATCCAAGGTAAATAATGTCCATATGAGTGTTAGACAGTATTTTGTTGTGAGTTCAAAATAATTTTTGTCACTTAATTAGATGACTTCACATGAGATTATCCAGTTGAAAATCTATATAATGTTTATAATTACAAATTCATGGGAAACATAAAAATAATACTTTTCATGCATTTTATTTAAAAAGTGTTATTCTTTGAGATTGCATATATTTATACAACATATTTTGATTATATTCATCAACCACAACTCTCCAACCAACTCTAATGCTTCCACAACATCTTGCTGTCAAGCTCACACCCTATTTTTAAAAGTTATTAATAAACTCTGAGTCCAATTGCCACTGTTCATATGCACAAGAGCTTGGGGCCTTTCAGTGTGGTATGAGAAATCTACTGGTGGTCAAATACCCAAGAACAGTGATGCTTTGTCCCTCAGTAGCCACTATTTGTCAGTGGTCCTTTGCTAGGTACTAGGAATCAGGGAGCCATCACCGTATATGCTAAACTTTGACTGTTTTGTTCTTGTGTAGCAAACCACAAATACTGGGTGGAGATGTGTTCATTAGTAATGGCATGCCCAGAAGTCAGCATTTCATAGCTTTCTATTCTGTCTGCTTAATCTTCCATTTTATTGTTGAAGCTGTTGTAGATAGTGCATTCACAGTTGAATACTCTAAGATACTTATATTTGGGACTTTTTTTTTTTTTACCAGTTATGGGTTTCTGAATTAGGCATCTACTATTGAATAAGGACTTTTGGTAACATACGCTAAACTCAACATAAATCACTGGGCAAAAACCTAAATATTTAGAAGGCAGTTTGAACAACATGGCCATTTAGCAAAAACAATAGCAATCGATTTTACAATAGGAAAAGGACAAGGATCCAGTAGTTGTTCAGTCTGTATTCAATCAGAAAGCAGCCAATTATCCCTATAATTTTCATACCACAATTGCACTAGTCAGAAGGCACGTGGGACCAAGAAGGCCAGTATTGTAGCAGTGAAGGATAAATTTACTGCTGACTTTCTTCCCCAGTCAGCTTGTGCTGTATCTTCTAGCACAATGTAAACTTGATAGTAGTGCATTTCCCGTGTTTATTTTGAGGATGGCTTCTCTATGTCCTGCATCCAAAGTGAGTAGCATCATTGGCAATAGGGTCTGACCATGTGGTATGGTGGAAAACTAAGAGGAATATCACTATTCTACATTATTTTGAATGCCTCTGGGGCATTCATAGAGAAGTATTCTGGGTTTGGTACTGAGATTTTAATTTAATAACCTGTGCCCTCTGGGGAGAGAATTGTCCATCTCTGTAGTATACTTCTGTTTATAAATTATTTTATTACTATTATTATTGTTGTGTACATGTGAATATGTGAATGCATGTGTATGTTTGGTCAGTGTGTGGGTGCATGTGGTATGTTATGTGCATGAAGGTCAGAGGAAAGATTCTGGGTGTCAGTCAGTTCTCTTCCTCACACTTTATATAGGTTCTAGAGTTTAAATTCAGTTTATCAACACCATTTAAAAAATGGCCAGCTAAGATAATTTATTGTACTTCCACCCTCTTATATTTTTCATTCAGTTCACTCTTTATAAGAGGAGACTGCTATTTTATTTCCTAGCTCCCAGAACTGAATAATCACACAAAAACTATATTAATTACAAGGGTGGCTGATGGCTCAGGTATATTTCTAGCTAGGTCTTACATCTTAAATTAATCCATTTCTATTAATCATGAGGCTGTGGCTTACCAGTAAGTTTCCAGCATTTTTCTCTTTTGTCAGCTACAAGGTGTCTCTTAGACTCTGCCTTCTCTCTCTCTCTCTCTCTCTCTCTCTCTCTCCCTCTCTCTATATATATATATATATATATATATATACATATATATACATATATATATATATGTGTATATATATATATATATCTGTTTAAATTTCCTGCATGGCTTTACACTGTTAATCCATTGAATGAAACAACTTTATTCATCAACCAATAAAAGTAACACATATACTGAAGGACATCCTACATCATCTCCCCATTTCTGTCTAATTAAAAAGGAAGATTTTAACTTCAATATAGCAAAATTATATATACAAAACAATGATCAAGCAAAAATTCTAGTCCATTTACATTTGACAAATTTAGGAAAATATTCTATCATCTACTCTATCTTTGTGAGTCTAAAGTCTTATATATAATTTATCTTTTATCATAACTAAGGAAAAGTATAACTAAACTATCTGTCTTCAACCCCATTAAAGACCCCATAAGGATATAACATTACCCAAGAAAATAGGAAATGTATTGTAAGCAACTTCCAAAACTATAGAATTTATAGAGACATCTCACTGCCAGGACAGTCACCCAAAATTCTTTTTTAATATGGGGCATTCATATTCAGCCTATAGGTCCATAATATTTAGTAGACTTTTCAGTAAATCAGGAAATTTGAAAGACCATTTCATCTATATTGGCAGTTTGTCACTCAGCTTCTTCTGTGTCCAGCAGAATGTTCAGTAGACTATTTCATGAATCAGGAACACTGAAGGACTGTCTCACCTTTTTTAGGCAAGTTCAGGAGTCATTTTCCTGTGGGTCCTGCAAGTTCAATTTATACAGCATACCATCAAGCAGTCCAGGAAAGAGCAGTTTCTTGCCCAAATGGCTAACCTTATCTCATTAAAGGCAAATTCCATAAGGAGTTTCTTTGATGCACATCAACCTCTCTGAAATAATTGGTGCTGCCAGGAACAGACATGTCTCACTGTCAAGAAAAATCTAAGTACTTAAAATATCTTAAATGCCATATTCTGTAGGTCTTTGAAGTGTTGAAGATTATCCAGCTGAAACACATCTCTGTATATCTATAAAACTAATTAATATGACTAACAAGTTTGACATTTATAAATGACTATTACTCTGTAATTTTTAATTATACATTAAATTTTTAAATGAATGTATAAATATAATACCTTAAACAAGAATAGAAATGTTCTTATATTCAGTGCAACAAAATTGACCTTAAATTTGTATCAATAGGCCAACGTCTATACCAATAGAAAGTATTCATCTCTATATTATATCCCCCTTAAATGAAAAGAAACATTTATAAACAATCATTTTGGGAATTTGGGCATTATTTCTCCAAACTGCTTTCTGTTGTTTGTTGGATAAAGTATTTTGAGGGTTCATGGAGCCCTTTAGGGTGTCTTAGTCCATCAAACCAAATTAGCTTGCAGGAATCCACAGTTTCTCATCTTTTGTGGGAACAAATGCAGAATCTCTTTTCCAGAATAACATATCCTTAGACTCAAATGTTGAGATCAAGATACCTTTAAAAATATATATGTTGGTTTATCTTAGCAACCCCCAGAATTAAATGTCTCTCTGTGGTCAAAAAACTTAAAGAAAGCACAATAATATACATAATCCAGACTCTGTGTATTTTCTATCTTTATGTAGCTTTTTTGTTATTCTATTACTGTTTAATATTTATTTTATTAATCTTACTCCTTTAATTTATGGCTTCTGTATTCTTTCTTCTCTCTCTTAAGCCCATGTACTTTTATCCAACAATGTGACACATTCAGAGGTCTTTTTCATCTGAATCTGTTTTATTGTGTATCTGTAATAATTTTCTGATCAGGAGAGTTTTTTATTATTTTTTAAATGTTTAGTGAGCATGGCTAGGAATAGTTCTGCAGCTTTACCTATTGGCTTTGTTGTGCCCAATTTGAGGCCACCAGAGAGACACCACCAGAATTTAGTCAAGTCCAAAATGCAAAAGCAAAAGCCATTCAGCCCGTTCTCCAGCCAGGCTGGGGGCTCAACCACTACTCGACACAGAGCAGTAGGAAAGAGACCCCCTCATTATTTGGGATTGATATTATATAGGCAAAACTGCAAGCCAGGTTTATTTGGGGTCAAGGAGGTTAATTTTGCTGAGTACAGGGTATGGACTACTTCTGCATACCCTCTTCCTCCTTTAAGTGGCTACTTCTGCTTCTGTGTATACCCCTAGCCGCCCCCCCCCCAAACAGTTATTTTCTGTTTTTGTTTTGACCACAATGCTAGGTGGCTAGCTGCCAGGATCAGTTGATTTTTTTTTCCTGCTGACTCCTATGATGTTGCAAAGGGCGTGTGTCTTAACCAGCTTCTAATCAAGTAAAGCTTCTTAAAGTTTTCTGTCTTTACAGCTTCACCCCATCCAACATGGCAGAGGTATGTTTACCACCTCTGCGAGCCATGTTCACTGCCCCAGGTCCAGGAAAGCATCAGGTCTACTTTGGCATTAAGCACCTTGTAGCACTCTGTACACAAACCCTAAGTGCTCAGTAGCAGGACGATCCAAAAGACCCGGAGACATTCATGCTGCCAGTGAACCAGGAAGCCATTTCTTAAAGAAGCCATGCTTCTGATTGCAGCCAGGAAACGTACATAAATGAAAATAAAATGTGGTCACTAAGAAGCTGCACTGTGCTCCCATTTTTTGTGGCTCTAGAAGACCTCTTTTTTTTTAAAGCTTTTTTTCAAGGTCTTATGTGAATCCATGCCCCAGATGGGTGGGTGCCATTTTGTAAATGGAGAATGCGCTTTCATTTTCTGCTGCCCTGAACTGAATCACACAAAACTGTATTAATTACAACCTCTTTGGCTGATGTCTTAAGTGTATTTCTATCCAGCTCTTATATCCTAATCAATTTCTATTCATATGTGTATCACCACGAGGCTGTGGCTTACTGGTAATATTCCAGCATCTTTTTTTTTTGGCAGCTGCATGGCATCTTGATAACTCATGCTTCTCTCTCTCTCTCTCTCTCTCTCTCTCTCT
>NW_026068394.1:84967-93765 GCF_014885135.2 Alexandromys fortis | reverse complement strand
TCAGCCCAAAGAGCAATCAGGGTTCCCTGCCCTGTGGGAAGTCCAAGGACCACCCACCTCCATCCAGGTCTAGTAAGGTGAGCATCCAAACTGCCTAGGCTCCCACAAAACCAATAGGTGCAGTAGGATCAAAAACCCATTGCCATTGTTCTTGGGGTCTCAGTAGTCCACAAGAACATTTTTAAAGGAATGGTTAGTTCATTCTGTTTTCCTTGAAGACTAAGGGTGGTATGGGATATGAAAATGCCAAGAGATGTTAAAAGCCTAAGACAAGTTTTGGGAAATATGGGAAGTGAACTCTGGGCCATTATCTGACTGAAGAGAGGTTGGGATTCCAAACTCGGGGATGATTTCTTGGAGAAGAATGTCAGAAACTGTCTGTGCCCTCTTATTAGTTGTGGGAAATGTTTCAATCCACCCAGACATTGTATCCACTAAGACCAGGAAGTATTTAACTCTTCTGACCATGGGTATATGAGTAAAATTCAGCTGCCAGTCAGTTCCTGGATGGGAGCCCTTGGCTTGGTGAGTAGGAAAAGGGAAGCTACGGTATTTGGTCTTGGGATCTGACTTTTGACAGATTTAACAAGAAGCAGTGATAGCTTTTAAGAACTTTAAGTCCTTGGGTGGGTTGAGGTGAGCCTTAACAAAATGAAGCAGAGCTTTGCTATTTAGGATGAAAGGGCTGATGTAATTTGCTGGGTGTCAGGGGGTGTCTGTGAGAATGTGGGCTGTACTGTATGTACTCCCTAAGGTGATTGAGGTAGATTTAGGCTTTGGAATGCTGCTGTTTTAGCTGCTTGATCAGTCTGGTTATTTCCCTTGGAAATAATGGAACTGTCCATCTGATGAGAATGAAAGTGAATAATTTCTATAGCTATGGGGAGATGGGAGGCTTTTAAAAGGTCCATTAATATAACTTGAGTTAGTTATAGATCCTCCTTTTGTTGTAAGAAGCCCATGCTCCTTTCAGATAGCTGCATGGGACAGGAGGATATGAAAGACATATTTGGAATCCATGTAAACATTTAAAGAATGTCCTTTTGCTAACTGGAAGGCACAGGTAAGAGCTATCAACTCAGCCTGTTGGTTAGTGGTATGGGCAGGGAGTGCCTGTACTTCCACTATCTCCATATCTGATACTATGGCATACCCTGCTCTATGGGTCCCATCACATAAAAAGGAGATGCCATCTGTGTACCAGGTATACGTGTTCTGGGACAGTTTGCCTTCCTGTATATGTGAGGGGTGGGGCAGTAGATCCTCTATGATCTCTATGCAGGAGTGAGATGGGGAATCATTAACATTAGGCTGAGGTGGGAGATTTGATATCTTAACAGGTGGGCATTATTGGAAAATGAGTGTGGCCTCCTGGAGGGAAAGGACTCAGGAAAGGGGTAAAGTTTGTAAGTCTTTGTAATTTAAGAGATGGGATAGATTGTGATGGGAGAAGACAGTGGTGGGTGACCCAAAGGTTAGTTTTTTTGACTCCTGAGTAAGAAGCTCAGCAGCCACTAAAGCATGTATGCAAGGTGCCCAGTCCTGAGTGGTGAAGTCCATCTTCTTTGCTAGGTTTGCTACAGGTGCAAAAGAAAATCCCAGTTGATGTTTTAGGACCCCAAGGGCATATCTGTCCTTCTATGTTACATGAAGAGAAAAGGGGCGAGTTAAATCTGGAAGTTGAAGAGCTGGGGCCTGGATAAGGGCTTGCTGGAGTCTCTGGAAAGGTTTAGTAACAGGGTGGAGAAGGAGCTCATGCAGAGAGCCGAGAGCTGCTTCATATAAGGGGCGGGGAAGGAGAGAAAGAGAGGGGATCCAGGAACACAGGAAACCAGCTACTCCTAGGAATGATAAAACCTCTTCTTTCGTGAAAGGAACTGCAGAGACTGAATTAGTTTTTTTCTGTCTGGAGTAGTAGCCTTTTGGGTTGGGGTTATAGTTAGTCCCAAATAAATGACCTGAGTGGTAGACAGTTGGGGGCTTAGAAGGTGAGACTCTATAGCCCCTTTTGGATAGGAAATTTAAAAGAGCAGATGTATCAGTTTTGCTGATCTCCAATGATGGGTTGCAAAGTAAAATGTCATCCACATGCTGTATGAGCTTAGATTAAGGGAGAGACAGTAAGAGCAGATCAGAAGCTAAAGCCTAGCCAAACAGGTGTGGGCTGTGCTGGAATCCCTGGGGAAGGACAGTCCAGGTGAGCTGTGTGGAGAAGTGAGTGTCAGGATCAGTCCAGGTGAAGGCAAAGATGTTTTAAGATTTTGGAATGAGAAGAATAGAGGAAAAAAGCATCCTTGAGGTCTAGAACTGAGAAGTGGGAGGTTTCTGGAGGGATATTGGATAGAATGGTAAGAGGATTAGGGAACATAGGATGAAGAAAGACCACTGTGGAGTTAATGAACTGAAGGTCTTGAACTAGATGATAGGTTCCATTCGATTTTTTAACAGCAAGGATAGAGGTGTTAAAGGGAAGAGATGGGGCGAAGTAGCTTTTTTTAAAAAAGGTTAGAAATAATAGGCTTAAGTCCCTTAAGGCTCTAGAGAGAGAGGGTACTGAGCTTGGGTAATATACTTAGTGGGGTCTTGTAATTGGATAACAGTGGGGGAATGGTGTTCAGCAATAGAGGGGTTTTGGGTGTCCCAGACTTAGGGGTCTACCTGGGAGGCTGTTAGAGGAAAAGACACATTATGGTTGGAAGGTTGGGAGGCTAGGAGAAGGAGGAGTGGAGCTACTGGTGAGTCTGCGTGAGGTAAATGGAAGCAAAGAAAGCTCCTACCTTTGCTAAAAAATCTTCCCATGAGAGGTACCAGGCAGGTTGGCATGACTAAAAATGAATGAGTGAGATAAATACCCCTAAATACACAGTTAAGTGGTGGGGTCTGCTGAGGTAGATAAGGATGTCCCCCAATCCTGACAATAGGGAAACTAGAAGGAGAAGTGGGCCCCCAGAATTCCCTCAGTACCAAGTATGTTGCTCCAGTGTCCAAGAGAAAGGAGATGGGCCATTCTGATAATGTGATGTGTACCTGTGGCTCCTCATTACAGATTATGGTTGTGGTCTGGTCAAAGAAGCCTGAGCAGCCTCATTCATCTATGGCCAGACCTAGAAGGTCAAATTGGTAATTTTATGGGTCTGATGTCTCCATGCTCCTATGTACATGAGGACAATCCCAATGACCTTCCCTATGATACCTTGGACAAGGTCTCATGGGACTAAGGTAAGGATTAGGGCATGCTCAGGCCTAGTGACCAGTTTTACCACATTTGAAACACAGACTTGGTAGTTTTCAAGCCCTGGGGGGCAAGGGAGCAGCACAGACAGCATGGATCAGGTGGTCTCTCACCTAGGCCAGTCAGGAGGCCATGGTTAACACATGGCAGTGATTGCGGGCTTTACTATTTCTCACATGGTACACCTTAAAAGCCAACTCTAGGACTTCTGCCTGCGGGGTCAAGTGGCCTTTCCCCAAATGTCTAAGCTTAGCCCTAATGTCAGAGTAGCACTGATTAAAAAAATGGGTCATGAGTAACTGTCTGCCTTTTGTAGTTTCCGGATCTAAGTTAGTATACTGTAACAGAGCTTTTGTGAGGGATTCCAAAAATGCGGAAAAATTTTCCTTAGTATCCTGAATGATCTCTGAGTCACGGCACCAATGAAATAATCTGACACAGGTGAGAAGAAAACACAAGATGTGAACAAACCCACTTAGGAGTTTATTAGAGGAAAGAGTGATCACAAGCCTGGGAATGGTGGTCAGAGAGAGAGAGAGCAAAGATGGTGCATCCAGCTTTTAAAGGCCGCCTAGCACATGCACACAGGGGGAAGATGTGACCATGTCACATGCTGATGACAGGCAACCCATGCCTTCTGCATGCGCACAGGGGGTTTGCGTGAGTATGTCAGACACTGATGATGGTGAGTGACCCATGCATACACACAGCATTTTAGTTGAGTCGCACGTGGAGGTAACCACACATGCACACACGTGGGTCACATGGGGTATGATCAAGGGTCTGCCCACATGAACCCAGAAATGCAACCTTATCCGTGGCTGAATAATTACAGTGGCTACTCAGGGAGAAACATCTTAGAGAGTCACAGATCAGGAAGGGTGGGGGATTCTTTGTCTAGAAGCTCTCTTGGTAAGTTCATTAAGCCTCTGATCCACTGCCAAACTTTTTTTTCCATCAACCCTGTCTCTACATCCTTCCTCACTCATTAAGCCTGCAAGAGACAATGCCGCAAAGGCAGGTTCCCATGATACTGGTCTTTTTCATAACATTCTATTCCTGAGTGTTGCAAGAGAGAATAACAAAGAAGATAAAAATACATTATCATGGACAAATATTAATTGAAATGATAGTAAAAAAATTCCCTTTCAATGGAGAAAGCTTCCAGGCACTCTCTTAATCTAGTGACAATGTAACACTTGTCTAAATAATTTCTACTAATGACACAAAGTAGGAACAATCCAGGAGGAGTAATTGGAGGAGAAAATAGGGTTGGATATCATCATACTTTATTCAATACACACATGAATATTTTAAATAATATCTTTAATCTAAAACTTTTTAGTAAATTTAGCTCAAATTCACTAAATTTACTCTAACACTGATTAATTTAGTTTAAAAGCTCAATTAAATTTTATTGCTTGTGAATTATATTTTTGGCTATGAATTTAGTTTTTCTGTGAGTTTGGTTTTCTATGAGTTTAGGTTTTTTCTCACATAACCTTTGTGTGTGAGAGAGAGTAAAACTGAGAGAGAGAGAGAGAGAGAGAGAGAGAGAGAGAGAGGAGAGAGAGATGGGCTGTAGTTTTTTCCATTACTTTATCATTTATAGTATTATACTGACATGTTGTAATTCTTTGCTTATTTCATTTGTATTAACTTGACTGTTATATTGTTTTTCCTTTACTAAAGATATTTTTACTAAAGATATGTTTTTCAAATACATAAAAGTATGCATCTAAAGAGTCAGAGGGTTTTATACAATTACATAATATTCAGCAACTCCCAACTTTTGTCCCACTTTCTTCTTCTTTGTAGCCACTACATACAAATCTCCAAAGAGATTATAATTTAACTGTAAAAGCCATTTACTATGAACTTTTCTTTTTCTCTCCTATATATTTTATTATTTGAGAATTTTATACAATGTACTTGTACTTTCACTTCTCCCAGATTCATTATCTCCTCCTTACACACCTAGTGTTGTGTCCTCAGTTTCTTAAACCCACTGTTTTAATTGCTTCTGTATTGTTATTACAAAAAGAGGATTTAATTGAAGGCCTGCTGTAATTCCAGGGGGTGAGATCATGATTGTCATGGCAGGGAACATGGGCACAGACAGTTAGGCATGGCACCGAAACAGCAGCTAAAACCTCTTCCTGATTGTAAGTTGGAGGCAGAGAAAGAGAGATAGAGCCTTTTGTCTGGTGCTGTCTTTAGAAACCTTAAAATCCACCCTCAGTGAAACACCTTCTCCAACAAAGCTATATCCTTACTCAAACAATTGTACCAAGTAAAAACCAAGAATTCACATACATGAGCCTTTGTAGTTTCTTTTCATACAAACTATCAAATTCTACTCCCTGGACCCCAGAGACTTGTAGCCATGTCATAATGAAAAGATACATTTAATCACTTTCAATTCTCCATAGTCTTTCAGACTGAACACTATTTGAAAATTTACATATTTTTTGTCCACTTATTCACCATGAAACACAGGTGGTGGATTTTTGAGTGTAGTTATTATAAGCAAGTTCCTTCAAATAAAGAAATAGTAAAAAGTTACATTGAAATGTTCTGTGAGTTTATATCTTTTTGTGGATTCTGGTAACAAGATAAGGTATGTTTGGGTGTAGTGGAAGCCCTAGAAAAAGGAGTCCTTTGGTATTATTCTTACATATAAAGAAAAATGAGAAGGCAGCTGAAGCTTTGGGAAAGGAGTTGAATTCTTGCTGCTGTTAAAGCTAGAGTCAGTCAATATGCTCAGAGATCTGCAAAAGATAAATTATAACTGGAAATATAATATAAATAGTCTGTGTATCCATTAAAATGACAGTGAACTTTTACCCATATAGGTTACCTTAGTATCTAGTGGTCTCAATATTTTCACTGGGTATAGTAGTTGTAGGTCTTTAGCTGTCAAACAGAACAGCAGAGGCTTTGGTGTGCAGATTCAGGTCTGAGATTTCTCTGTAAGGAGTAATTTGGGGGGACTGATCTTACTTTGGCTAGGTAAATCTGGGCAGTCAAACCAAAGTGTCCAAAGTGTGAGCAGAGTCATGGCACCAGGCACAGTATGGGATGGTTTTTCCCAGCAGTTGGCTTTGCCACAATTCAGGTGGAGTTTTCATGCTCCATCTCTCTTCTTTTGATACCTTAAGAATTCCCACAAGGAGGGGACAGTTCTCCCTATAATGAAAGTTTAAAAATTGTAAATGGTCGAAGGGCATTTAGGTTGTTTGCAGGTTCTGGCTATGACAAACAATGCTGGTATGAACATAGTTGAGCATATGTCCTTGTAGCATGATTGAACATCCTTTGGATATATATACAAAAGTGGTATTACAGGGTCTTGAGAAAGGTTGTTTCCTAATTTTCTGAGAAATCACCACACTAACATCTAAATGGGTTGTACCAGCTTGCATTCCCACCAGCAATGCAGAAGTGTTCCCTTTACCCCACAACTTCTCCAGCATAAGTTGTCATTAGTGTTTTTGATCTTGGCCATTCTTACAGGTGTAAGATGGAATCTTAGTGTTGTTTTGATTTGCATTCCTCTGATGAATAATGATATTGAACATTTCAGAAACATACATAGATCTAATCTACATGGGAGGTAGAAAAAGACAAGATCTCCTGAGTAAATTGGGAGCATGGGGACCTTGGAGGAGGGCTGAAGTGGAGAGGTGAGGTAGGGAGAGGAGCAGAGAAAAATGTAGAGCTCAATTAAAATCAATAAAAAAAGAAAAAAATTGTAAATGCCCAGGACAGTGCTAGCATGCACCTTGAATCCCAGTACTCAGGAGGTAGAGGCAGAAAGATCTCTCTGAGTTTGAGGTCACACTCGTCTAAAGGAGCTAGTTCCAGGACATGTTCTAAAGCTACAGAGAAACCCTGTCTTGAAAAAAATTTAAATGTCATATTCTACAGACCTCTGAAGTATTTGAGGATTGTCTATTTATTAAATATATCTGAATAGACAAACTATACTTGTTTCTAGTTTTTTTTTAGATTTATCTTTCAAAACATATACAGGTTGCTATGTAAGGGTTTATTCTTGTATTTAATTATGTTAGTACTTAGTATGACTGCAAGAGTTGTTCTGAGCACATTTAAGAACTTGATCATATATAAGGTCACTGATTATTGTCTTTTATTTTCTAGTTATCCTTAATAGTTTATAATAAATTAGTACCTTCTATAAGACTAGGACTTTAAGTTCTATACCAGTTTAAGATGACTCACCATTATCTTGCATTCCTTAATTATCCATAACGATTTATAGTAAGTTAGTAGCTTTCATAAGACTAGGACTTCATGTTCCATCTCACTTAGGTGTTGCCTCAGAAATAATGAGTTTTGAGTCGAATCTCTTCTGGCATCAAAATGAAACCTTTAATCATAGATGCAGTTAAGAAACAGGCAACTTCACTGCACCATAAATGAAAATAGGTACAGTAAAGAAACAAAAATTAGCCACTCCATGGATGAAGAGGAAAAAAAAATGTTTATTTCAAACCACCAAAACTGTCTCCCAGAAAAGTAAGGAGAAACACAAAAGAAAAGCTTTTCAGGATTAAATGGGTGTAGGAGAAAGAAAATGAGTTGGCATGTAACTTGTGAACAGGGATTAAGAGAGGCTACAGGATAGCATTTCCCTTGACAAGTTAATAGGCACCATAGTCATATGTTAATGGGCAAGGACTCCTAGAGCCTCCTTCAAGGGAAAAGGAGAATGACTCCCCTTTTTAGAAAGCAGGAAATTTATTCAAGTCCCTGAGATAATTGGGGCTTTTTTTTTCTGAATACCTGACCTTGGGAAAAGTAATTTTTTGGGAGACCCGATATAGCATTATAGAATATTGCAGAGGATTTAATTTTTGTTGGTGGCTTAGTTTATCTGAGTACCTAAAACTTAAATGAGCAAAGATGAAGCTTTTGACTCAAAAATATTACTGTGAACCTGAGAATTTAGGAATTTATAAGTCTTGATTACCAAATGTGCCTTATTGTATCTAGTACGCCTTATCAAACATATTATTTACTTAAATTTTCTGTAAGTTTTTTGTTAAACATTTAGCAAAGGAAAAAGTAGTTAGACATATATCTGGAATCAACTTTTGTTAACCTAAATAGACTTTTGTAACATTAAATGTTTATCAGGATCAGAATATAGAGCATATTGTAAACCAGAATTGAATCACAAATATAGTATATTGTAGCAAATATAATCTTAAATTTTTATCATCATATACAATTCCATACTGATCAAAAGCATTTGAGATCCTGCTTTGTTAGTCTAAAAAGAGATAAAATGAAAACTAAGGACTCAATAGGACTGAGAAGTTTCATAATTATTGCTTTTGGCCATGTAGTCATCTTAAGATGGTGAATTAACATGGTATATATTATTTAACATCAGTAACGACCCATATATGTGGTTGCTTATGTCTTGAAGGTCATTAGCCAAGATGGAGGAGAGCCACATGTTTACTATTTAAAATATCTGTTTTCCTAAACAAGAGTTGAATCTATGTGGACACTATATTCTAGATAAGAGTTGGAT
>NW_026068394.1:66295-84884 GCF_014885135.2 Alexandromys fortis | reverse complement strand
ATATCATTGTAATAAATTAAAATTCCTGTATGGAGGTTTTAGCTAAAACTCTTTGCTGTAAGTTTTAAGTCACATTTTAAAAAAATTTTTTAGATTCTTTAACCATCTCCAGTGAACTTATAATTAATTCTGAGATAGAGACTGTTTACCCAATAGTCTTTAAATATTTCTTGAGAGCAAAACCCAGAGAAATCATAGATATAAAAAATTTAAGAGTGGGAAAATATAGAGCCTTAGAGATAAGAAACCTTACCAGCAATTGCTTGTGAGGTGGCAGAAGTTACTACAATCTGTGAGAATTTGAAACTTGGGTGTGCCATCTTTGGCCATTTAGCTATAGAGAGGCTAAGCTATAAGTAAGGCTTTAAGAAATTCTGAGTCCAAGAAAGGAACTGAGTCCTGGGGGAAAAGGAGGAATGGTCACAAAAGATAAAAACTCCGTTATGCCCAAGTCCATGAAGTTCCCACAAAAGTCAACAAGGAGACCAGGTCCCATATGTAAAAACATTGTGGTTGACAGAGTAAATGGGGCAAGAAAACTTGTGAAATCCTCCAAAGGGGAGTTTCCTTTGATCAAGACCTTTCTGAAAGACTTATATCTAGAGAAATTCCATAGATACAACCATGATATTTAACCTTTCAGAAAAAATTGATCTATTTCTGACCTATCAGAAGTAAAGACCACAAACAATACCAAATGTTCATAGATAGACCCATTTTTAAATATTCTGGATACAGAAGTAAATGTGGTAATATTGACATCACTACTATCTGCTGAGGCATTGTGGCATGGTTGTCTACATATAGACAAATAGTTTGTATACTAGCTATAACATTGTTACCTGCCTGTACATGTACACATTTAATTGAGGATCAAGAATGAAATATAAAAGACATTTGGAGATCAACATACTTTATGACATATATTTTAAGTGGTTTTTACTATGCTGAAATCGGAAGCTCGCTTGTAAATTCCTGATTTTCCTCTTCATTTTTCATCCTTGGTTAAATATGTTAGTCCTTTAGTGGCTATAAACTGCTTCTTTGTTTTATAATAAAATATCAGCCTTTTGGAGCAATTCAATGTTGTATTGAATGCAAAATTCCTCCAGAAATTGTCAAGTAATGTTCATACTGGTCTTCAAAAAGGTGACGTTGATATCAACAGAGATCAAGAAAAAAAAACAAAGTAAGTTTTACTTATAGGTTCTGTCATAATTATACACATGCAACCTGATAGCCTCCAATTTATAGCTTCCTTTCAAGTCATACCATTTTAAATGAACTGTATACAAGTAATATATTCTATATACATTTAATCCAGTGATTTTCTTAGACTGACATTCTTAGAAACCATCTCTTTCCAAAGGCAACCTGCTTCTGAGGATTTCTAAATTATATATGATGTGTAATATATTATATATATATATATATAAAATTCAAGATTTCTCATGCTTCTTTGATCAAGATATTATTTCACTATCAACCTCCAAAAGTTTTACTTCTAGACTGGTCAATAATATCCAATAAGATCCATTCTATTAGGATTGGATAACTTTCTTCTGTGTCTCTCTCAAATAAAAAATTATTTGGTAGAATTTAACATTTGTAAAAGTCATTTAGCATAAGACTGAGAGATTTACATTTTGCCTATAGTTTGAGATAAATTATTTAATGATAATAATATAAAATGATAATAAAATAATGAGATAATTATTTAAATGAACTGTAATTTTTGGGTTTAACCTCTTAAAGTCTAAAACCAAAATTGATAATTTTAGGCTCATAGATTGGCTCATTGCTAACTCAAACAGGGAGGCTTAATGAAACAAGCTCATTATCTTTCCATTTATTTAAGAGACAGGGTCTCTCTAATTGCTTGGACTGCCTATGAACTCATGGACTCAAGTGATTCTGATGCTTCAACCACCTGAGCATCCAGAACTACTGAAGGCCTTGAGTACCAGCCTCAGTCCCTCTCAGGACTCGGAATTGGATGTCTGTGGCAGGCGAGGATCTGAGGGTAAAAACATTAACTCAAGCACGTTACCTCTGCATCTTCTTTATTTTTTGAGGTGAAGGTAAACGTAAAGTAAAAGAGCACGGAGAAGAAAAAGGGGGAAGAATAAGGAGAAGAAAGGAGAGTAAGGGGAAGAAGTAGTAGCAAGGAGAAGAATTATGAGGGGTGATCTCCATGAGGTTTCTAGATTTCATAGACATAGATGGAAAATCCCACAGGTAAGGAAAATGTACATATCAAAATCATGAAAAGGGCAAATAGAACATGACACAGCAGTACTCCAGTACAAGTGACCCCACCCAGACAAGAGCCAGCATTCAAGGGGATATATCTGACATCCCAAACCTAGGTAAAGCTGCTGAACATCCCAGAATCCTGGATTTACCCATTCTCCTTATCTAAGCTCTTTTGTGATAACAGCTTTGAGGACATCCAGATTTGTTTGTTAGCAAAGGTAACTGCCTACCTGCTTAGTGCCTGTCTTCAACAGAAATTTCCTTGTGGTCTGTTTATGAGGTTATTTTGTGAGACTGACTGTATGTAAATTTGTTAGAACAAAGAGTGAATGTTATCACTCTAAGGCTTTGTGATGTGGAGAAATGGAGCAAGGTCATTCTGTTGCCTGTGCAGGAGAAGTGACAACGCTGAGGTGTTTTGGGAATGAATCCATTTTGAAGGGAAGAATAATGGCCTCACAAGGTTTCCACAGATATGACAGTGACTTTTGCATAAGACAGTTTCCTGTAGCTCTGCAAATCGAGCACCCCATAAGTTTTACACTTGTGGGTTTGCCTTGATGAATCTTTCAGCTGTATATTTACTGTATAGGTACTGTATAGTCTTGCGGTTTCCAAATTGGAGCCCCACAGAGCTAGCTCAGTTTTTTTTCAAGTGTAAATGATAGTCCACAGGAGCATGAGCATCTCTGATAATTTCCCTAGCTTAAGTTTATAATTTTTATTTTTTTGGAAATACCATTATGGGTGGTAGGATTACACTTGTATCTTATGGGGCTTGAATTTTCGAATGCTTTTAAGGTACAATGTTAGTAAAATGGTTGTGTCTAATACTTCAAGTGTACTTGAGAAAACAAAATCTTAGATATTTTCCTTTGGGCAGAGTTGAAAAAAACATTAGTTTATCCATTCAGAAAACAATTATATATGTTCAAACCTCAATGCAGAAGGTACCCATCAAATCTGTTTATAAATATTCAAAGTATCTTAATATTTCAACTACTCTTTCTGTCTCAACATTTTACCCCAAATAATTGTGTACTGGGAACACACAAAGCATATAGAACGAGCATCTTTGATAATATTAGCGCAGTCTCTCCAGCCATATTGACTGAGAAAATAGCCAATATTTCTTTGCTGTTTAAAATTTCAATGAATAATTCCAGTGATTTTTTTAGAGCCCTTTGACAGTAAGTGCTCATTTTTCTAGTGTCCGAGTTTATTCTCATGCATTTTGCAAGTAGATTTCTCCCAGTCACTCTTTGATTGCTATGAAGCCAATTGTTTATATTCTTTAGTAAACTATTTGCACCTCTATAATAAAGAGTAGAGAGTGAAAATAAAGACTGAATACTAAGATCATTTCTATAGAATTCTTTTTTTTGTTGTTTAATTTTATAGTAGTTGTGTATGCAAGGAGCTTCCTTCAGAAAGTTCTTTAATTTTTTGATCATCCTCATGTATATATGTATGTGTAAGCATACATATATGTATGTATATGTATATATACATATATGTGTGTGTGCATGTGTAAGACAGGGGTCAATGTTAGATGTTTTTCTTTATCACTTACTACCTTAGTGTTGTAAAGAGAGGCCACTTCTTTGTCCTGGCCACCTGGCTACCTTACACCTGAAATAATCACACAGAAACTGTATTAATCAAAACATTGCTGTGCCATTAACTCTAACTTCTTATTGGCTAACTCTTACATATTAGCTTAACTCATTTCCATTAATCTACATGGCAGTGGCTTACCAGAGATTCTAACCAGCATCCATCTCAGGCAGAGGATCCATGGCTTCTCTGACTCTGCTTTTTTCCTCCCATAATTTAATTCTGTCTTCTCTGCCTACCTAGATTCTGTACTATCAACTAGACCAAGGCAGTTTCTTTATTCATGATCCAATGAAAGCAACACATAAACAGAAGGAACTCCTACACAATTTCCCCTTTTCTGTTTAAACTAAAAGGAAGGCTTTAACTTTAACATAGTAAAATTACATATAACAAAATAGTTATCAAGCAAGAATTACAGTTACAATATTTACATCTACTTTATCTTTTATCATAACTAAGGAAAACTATAACTATAAATTCTTCAACTCCATCAAAGATGCCAGAAGGATATAGTATCACCTATGTAAACAACTTCCAAAACTCTAGAATTGACTGAGACATCTTGCTGCCTGGACACTCATTCAAAGTTCTTTTCTACCGCTGGGGCATCCATCTTCAGCCTATAGAGCCATAGTATTCAGCTGTCTTTTCATGAAGCAGAAGATTTCAAAGAAAGTTCAGCCACTTTCTTCTGTATCCTGCAGAATGTCTCACAAACTCTTTCATGAAGCAGGAACCCCAAAGGATCATCTCACCTTTAGTCAAGTTCAGCTGTCATTTTTCTGTGGGTACTGCATGTCCAGTTCAGCAGTTTAGGCAAGAGTAGTTTTTCACCCAAATGGCTAACCATCTCCATAAGGAGCCTCTTTGATGCCCATCTTCCTCTTGAAGTAGCTTGGTGCTGCCAGGAGCAGACTTTACAGAAGTACAATTTCAGTTGGAAGCTGGGCATCCAATTTCTGTCTTACCAATAAAAATAAACTAAAAACCCCACAAGAATTAACAGAGGTCAATGTTTTAGAGACATACATCAGGGGCTGTGGTAGTTTGAAGGACCCCATAAGCTCACAGGGAGTGGAACTATTATGGAGTATCATTTTGTTAGAGTAGGTGCAGCCTTGTTGCAGGAAGTATGTCACTATGAGGGTGGGCTTTGAGGTCTTTTATGCTCAAGCTATACCCAATGACACAGTTCACTTTCTATTGCTTTGTGATCAACAGGTAGAATTGTCAGTTCTTTCTTCAGCACCATGGCTGCTTGCATTCCATCTTGTCCCACTATAGTGATAAGGGATGGAATCTGTGAAAATGTAAGCCATGCAATTCAATGTTTCCTTTGCAAGAGTTTCTCTGGTCATGGTGTCTCTTCACAGCAATAGAAATTCTGACTAAGAAGGGGACACTGAAGAAAAAGAAGAAAGTAGAAAGAAATTGGGGAATAGAAGAAAGCTGTACATGTGTCAAGAGATGGCTCAGTGGAAAGAAATCTCATTTCCTTGGTGACTTAAATTTAATTCTTAGGACCCATATGGTAAAAGAAGAAAACCAAGTCCCACAAATTATGCCCTGACTTCCACATGTTGACCTCAATGCGCGCGCGCGCGCACACACACACACACACACACAGAGAGAGAGAGAGAGAGAGAGAGAGAGAGAGAGAGAGAGAGAGAGAGATAAAAATATTGGGGGCCAGCAAATAAAGGTGCTCAGCTCCAATCATGATGATATGAGTTTGATTTGATCCCTGGGGCTCCAATTGTGGAAGGTGAAGAATGACTTCTGCAAATTGTCCTCTGATGTCTCTCTGTGAACACTGACAAACATGTCAAAACACATACACACACACAAATGTATGAATTATGAATAAATAAGTAAATAAAACAATAATGTAAAAATATTGCATAATGTAAAATGGAAGAACAGATGAAATTGCTTGTCTCAATACCCAATGGATTGAATTTGATCCCCCAAACACACATGATGAAAGAAGAGAACCAAGCACTTCAAAAGTTGTTGCCTGATTTCTACGTGCACATCGTGACATAGACACCTCTTTCCCATCAATAAATATTAAAAACACTTAATTTAAAGAAGATATGTAACTGTAGAAATTTCTGTTCAGGTTATAGTCCAAGGTTAGCACACTGTCTATACATACTCATCAGATCTCAGAATGTCCAGTGTTCTCTGACATCTCATCATACCACAGACTCAAATATAATAACAATGAGTTATGATTGAAGGAGCTGTAAGACATTAGTTGTCTCAGACTGTGTAGTGAAGCCCTAAGTCAAAATAGGAGATCAAAACAAAAATATTACAGGAATTTGTTACTTGCTGTTTCTCTAGCAATTGCGAACATTAACCAGATGACCATAAATCTTGCTGTAAATGACGATTTACCTCAGTTTCTTATTACAGATAGTACTCAGCAAAATGGCAGAGTATTATATGTCAAAAAATAAACAAGGAATGAAATCAGTAAAACATACCAAGCCCAGAATATAGATATTAGAATTATCAAAGGAGAATTTTAACCAACTATGATAAATAGTTTTAGGTAATTATTGTTAGAGGACACTTGTTTGTTCCCAGCTGCTGACTTGAAATTACCACTCAGAAACTATATTATTTAAATCACTGCTTGGCCAATAGGTTAAGCATATTGCTAGCTAGCTCTTATATATCTTTACTTAACCCATTTCTATTATTTTATATTTTACCACGAGTCTTGTGGCCTACCAGCAAGGTTCTGGTACATTTGTCCCCAGTGGTGGCTGTATGTTTTCTCATTGACTCCACCTTTTTCCTTCTAGCACCCAGTTTAGTTTTCACCACCTAGCTCTCCTTTACCCTATCACAGGCCCAAAATAGTTTCTTTATTAACCAATGGTATTCACAGCATACAGAGGGGAATCCCACATCAGGTAATAGGATGAAAAACAGAGACTCTGTGCTTGAATAGATGAGTTATATAAGCAGAGAGATTGAAATTGTGATATTCAAAAGGAAATACTAGAAATGAAAAGTCCTGAAAACAGAAGAGAAGAATGTTTCCACCATGTTCATCAGTATACTAAGCACGGTACAGGAATGAATCAACAATCTTACAATACTGTTTTACACACTGAGATGCAAAGAAGAAACAAAACAATAACAGAATATACTAGAAAATTTAAGAACAGTAGAACCTGCTATATCTTAGTATAATGGAAGTTTTGGAAGCAGAGAGTACAAGGAGAACAGAAAACAAAAACAAAAAAAAAAAAAACCCAAATCAACCAAAGAAAAATCCAGAAAAATAGTAGCCAGAAAGTTAACAAAAACAATAGCATCCTAAGATTTAGGTAATTCAGAGAACAAATAAAAAAATAGAAAAAAAACCCTAGGTGTGCCATAGTCTGTAAAGAATCCGACGTAGGGGGATGAACTTGAATTAATCCACAGAGACAAAAACCTCACTTTTAAAAGAAAAAGAATAAAATATAGTTTATCATCTGAAATCATGAAATCAGAAAGGGAGGGGATATTTAGATGTTTAAATTGTTCCACAATAGAACAAATTTATCAACATGGCAATCTGTATGCATATAAGTTATTAAAAAATGTAAAAGGGCAATAATAACTTTTACATGTTCTTGGAACAGGAAAAGTGTATGTTTTCCCATCAAACATATCCTTTAATATATGTTAATTGAAGTTCCTCAAGCAAAAGAAAAATGGTTTTATTCCAAAAACTATATTTTAATCCCAAAACTATTTTTCAATATGTAATAGCCTTGTAGAATAAATAAATGTGGAAAAATAAAATCTACTATTTTATTGTTTTTTCTTTCATTTTTTGATAATACTACATACAATATGATCACACTTTCCCCCTTCTCATTTCCTCCAATATTCTCCCCACCTCTCTACCCACAAATCCATGCCTTTTATTTCTCATTTTTATTAACAAAATTAATGAAACAATACCCAAGAAACATACACAAACATACAAGAAACAGAGGGGTGGGGGAGAAGAGAGAAAAGAAATACCAATTCTCTATCATTATTTCAAGAATGTAGACACAGAGGGAACACTTACTAGCTCACTGCATACTCATCAATCAGACAGCCATTAAAACAAAACTAGAGACTATTATATTCTATGAATACGAGCATTGAAGTTTTAACAATGGAAGGTTCCATATATATGCATATAGGTATATTTTTCATGTGCTGTGTAATATGAGAGTTAATGTTATTAATTGGCAGGGAAATAACAGTAAAGTCATTATGTCCATAAAACCTGTGCTACTATTTCAGCAGTGGGATTGCCACACTGGACCAGTAATTACTTTAGCCTGTAGGGTTAGTGGCTATTTGAAATTGTTAAATACCTTTCCCCCTAGTAATACAAACAGAATTTTCTGGCAGTGGAAAATAGTAAATACAACTGAAACATTCAGTTAGATACAAACTTGTTTTCTCAGAGATAAACCCCTACCCCAGCATGAACAAGGAGAGGATCAGGAAGTTCCACCCACAGATGAGAAGTTATTGGTAATTTGTGGCTTCTGGAGGACAGTCAGTTTTCTTCAGAGATGCATTCCTGGAAAACAGCCCATGTTGGAATGGCTCATACCCCCATGCACATATAGGCAGCACTAAATAGACTCAGTACAATTGAAATAAGAGGACAAATGGAGCTTAGAATGAAAGAGAGATATAACTAGAAAGAAGATAATTGGGTGTAAATATGTTCAAAAGACAAAATGTCATAAGCAATTATTTTTCTTTTTAGTTTCCATGGCTTCAATATTTTACATTCTGTTGCTGTGAGCCTGTTGGGAGGAAGAACATCATTATGTAAAGGGCTTGGTAAAGTATAGCATCTTTGCTTATGGTGGCTAGAAAAGAGAAAGACAGAAAGGGACCAGGTCATGCTCTCACTGACCAAATTTCCCGAATATACCCATATCTTAAACATAATATCATATTATTAATTCATTGAGGAATTACTCCATAGATTAAGTAAGAGCTCTCAGGATCCATTCACTTCCCCAAAGCCTATCATCTGGCAGCCAGGGCCCAAAATAGAAACCTTCAGTATAGGGCTTCTCAGATTGAAGTCATACAATAAGATTAAAATACATAAACCAGTTCCTCCCCTGCATATTAATTGTGGACAATCAAAATGAAAAAAAATCTATGCTAGGAAGAAAAAAAATAGATTAAAAATCAGCAAATAGGTGTTTTTCTACATGCATAAAGTATAACACTTTAGTGAAAAGAATCAAAGGTCTAAATTAGATCGGTGTTTGTGGATTTGAAGACTCAATGTTATCTAAATGTCTCTTCTTCTTGACTTGATCTACAGACTTAATGCAATCCCATTCAAGCTGAAATTCAATATTGACAGATTATTTCTAAGATTTATATGAAAAGACAAGCAACCCAGAAAAACTAGAAAAATACTGAATTATGTCGAAGGTGGGTGAATGATTTATATGACTTGGTTTCAAATCTTTTATTAGAGAAATGTAGGAATGAAAGTAGTTTTGATTTGGAAAAGTATAAAATGCAATACAGAATCAAAGAGCCCAGAAGTAGAAGGGGTCAGGAATACAAAAAAATTTGAAACCAAAATGCGTGTGTATGCACACACACACACACACACACACACACACACACACACACACACACACACACACACACATACACAAATACCCAAGCAAAGAAACATGAGCCAAATCTTTGAGACTTAAAACAATGTTATGTGATATTAGATTCCATGAAGTGTTTTTTAAATAAATCAAATGTATTAACTAAATTATATTGAGGACTAAAATATAGCTTGAACTTTCTCTAGTCTGTCTTTTAAAACCATCATTAAATCAATGGAAGAAAAAGTCATAGGTCAGTAGAAAATATTTTCTTTTTTTAATATTTTCTAAATATATCTTTTATCCATCCAAGTCAATAAGAACTTATTCAACTTAGCAATGGGAAGTCATGCAATTTACTTTAAAAACAGACATGGTTTAAACAGAGGTCTTAACAGAGGTTTAATAGATGTCTAGCTTATTCAAAAATACTTAAAAATGTCTATCATCAGGAGTTTCAAAGTGATATTTTCTGTTAGAGTACCAGGTTATAGATAAGCAATGATTCAAAAGACTAGTCCACATTGTAATTTAAGTATCAATATGTAGATATGCCTTGTACACACTTATGAACAAACACACACAGACATACACAATAATCTTACCCTGTCATCTGAGAAATCACAGGGTACTCTAATAAACAATATGTATAACCAGAATCAAAACTTTCATATTAATACTTTTCTTCAGAAAACCAAATCAATGATTCTTGGAAAAGTAGCTCCGTTTTCAACTGGGTAGGAAAAGTATATAATGGACCCAGAACAATTTGTTTTGTCAAAATAAAGAGGTACTAAGCATGTAGACACCTTAATTCATGAAATTGGATCAGTAGAACATAGAAAACAGCCTGAACAGCTTCATGCTCATAAAACTAAAACAAACTAAAAACAATGAATTGAATATACTGGGTGATAACTCATAGCTATAAATAAGTATCTGCAAATCCATAATAATATAGACAACTGAATGCTAAAAGAAAATCATGGAAAAGAAAAGCATTTTATATAGAAGAAGACTTCCACATATTTTGTTGAATATTTTTGTCTTTAAGGAAGTATAGGAAAAGCCCTGATTCTTCAAGTGTTGGCTATGCACAGTGACTTATTACCAAAGGATAGAATGTAAGTGGGAGGCAGAAGAAAAGCAGATAGTCAGTGCATGTCTTAGTTAGGGTTTATAAAGATGTGCAGAGACCCTGCAACCATGGCTACTCTCATAAAGTAAAGCATTCAATGGGGACTTGCTTCTAGTTGAGAGATTTAGTCTATTACCATCATGGCTGGAAGTATGGAGACATGGAGGCAGATTTGGTATTTAAGAGGTAGCTGAGACTTCTACATCTAGATTGGCAGGCAACAAGAATAGTGATCCTCAGTCTGACTTGAGCGTCTGAAATCTCAAAGTATAGCCCCAGTGACACTCTACCTCCAAAAATCATCCCCAACTTCAAGAAGACCAAACCTCCTAATAATGCTACTTTATATGGGCCTATAGAGGCCATCTTCATTCATACCAGCACCACATGAAAGCCTGATGAATACTATCTTAGCATAAAGACCATGACCAGAATTAACATGATTTTCTCCCTTAAAACCACAAGACTGAACCGTCATTCAGTAATCATCAGTCAATCATTTTCCGAGAGACACTTTAAAACATATTTGAATATTTCATCTCAAAATTGTAAAGGTAATCCAAAAGAATAATTTGAGAAAGTATCATATCACAGAATAGTGTAAACACACAAATAAATGTAGGACTAGGTCATGTAAAGAAAGAAGAACCTTTATTAAGATCATAAATAACTGAATAAATCATATAATAATGGATAACTAATATTGGTTTATTTTAAAAATTATCACAATAATAGAACAATATCAGGAGAATTTGATGTGAACATTTGTGAACTCTGAGCACTCTTTACTTTTGCAACAAGTGTGTTTTAAAACAGAGAGTTAAAAACATTGAATATAGTTTGCCTAAGTAATACAAGGGAGGGAAAAATTACAATGTTCCCCCAAAAGTCTGATAAAATTCAAAATAGTCTCTTACATTCATATCTTAATCTTTCTTATTTATTTTCTAATTTGTGTGTTTAGGTATGTGAGGTGTGTGTGTGTGTGTGTGTGTTTATCCTGGTATGCATACCATAGCATGAGTATGGAAGTTAAAAGACAATTTTCAGGAATAAGTTGTCTCAGTATGAGTTCCAGTGATAGGATATAGTTCACCAGGAATGAATGTCAAATAATACTACCTACTCTTCATCATCTAGTTTATACACACACACACACACACACATATATATGTATATATATATATATATATATATATATATTACACACACATAGTGATAGTGTGACTATAAATCCTGAAACTAAAAAGAGGATCACAAGGTAGGAGAGAAAGGGTGTTGAGGAAGGAGGAAGGTAGTAGAGCACATGGGACATCAAAAGAAAAAAGGCTACGGGAACTGAGGGGAAGACTAGAGAGAGAGAAAGAAAAGGTAAAGGGGGGATGGAAGATCAACAAAACTAAATTAAGATTGAAAATGTCATGGTGAGATTGTGATGATCTCCTTTAATCCTAGAATTTGAGAGGCAGATTGATGTAACCAGAGATTGTGCATTGGTTTCCTGGCCACCGAGACCAGAATAATCACACAAACTATATTAATTACAACACTGTTTGGCTGATAGCTCTGGTATACTTCTAACTTTTTCTTACATCTTAAATTAACGCATTTCTATTAATCTATGTATCACCATAAGGCTGTGGCCTGCTAGTAAGATTCCATGTCCTTCTCGTTTGGTAGCTACATGGTGTCTCTCTGACCCCATCTTCTTTCTCCCAGCATTCAGTTTAGTTTTCCTTCCTACGTGTCTTATGCCCTGCCATAAAGCAGCTTCTTTATTAGCCAAATGGTTAAAAAAAACATATTCACAGCAAACAGAGGGAAATCCCACATCAGAATGAGGAATACCTCTGAGTTTGAGGCCAGCCTAGTATACAGAATGAGTTCCTGGACAGCCAGAGACATGCAGAGAAACCTGTTTCCCTAACAAATTCATAATAAAAATCTAACAGTATGGTAATTAAAATTAAAATAAACTGATTCTTCATGTCTATACTGTAACCAAAAACCAAATTCAGTTATTTAATTAGAGGGTAAAATACTGATAATGAGGTTATGAAAAGTTCTCTTGATAGTGGAGAAAGTGCCTCTCTTGTGATTCATTTTAATTATTGCTCTGAGAGTCTGGTAATGAGTCCAATGGGTCATAGAATGAGAAATGATATGGAAATGTATAAATTTTATTACTCATAAAGAAAAGTATTTTGAATATGAGCAATAAAAATAAGGAAGCTGATTTAGGAAATTGCTGGCTTAAAAAACAAGCACGAACACTAAGTGAATCTTTGTGAAACAGAAAATTTAAACTTACAAAAAGACAGCAACTGATAATATTTTCATAAAAATCATAACATTAATTACAAAAAAATCTGCAGAAGTATTGCAAAGCAGTTTTGATAGGAAATAGGTGCTTCCCTGAAATTCATTAAAGATCCAGTTCAAAGCCCACAAACACATGGAAATTAAATAATGCTCACCTGAATCATCAATGGGACAAGGAAATACTAAAGGCAGAAATTAAAGACTTCCTAAAATTCGATAAAAATGACCATACAACATACTCAAATTTATGGGACACAATGAAAACAGTGTTAAGAAAGTTCATAGCACCAAATGCCTACATAAAGAAGCTGGAAAAACCCCAAACTAGTGAATTAATAGAATATTTGAAAACTTTAGAACAAAAAAAAGGCAAACTCACCCAAGAGAACTAGACGGCAGGAAATAATCAAATTTAGAGCTGAAATCCACAAAATAGAAACAAAGAAAACAATACAAATAATCAATGAGACAAAGACTTGGTTCTTCAAGAAAATCAATAAAATAGATAAACCTTTATCCAAACTAACTAAAAGGCAAAGAGAATATATAAGTTAAAGAAATCAGAAATGAAAAGGGAACACAGAGGAAATCCAGAGAATCATCAGGTCATATTTTGAAAATCTGTACTCCATAAAATTGGAAATCTTAAAGGAAATGGACAACTTCCTGGATAAATATCATTTACTAAAATTAAATCAAGACTAGATAAGTAAAGAGAAAGTGGGGAGTACACTTGAACACATTGACACAGGAGACCACTTCCTAAATATAACCCCAGTAGCACAGATACTGAGAAAAACAGTTGATAAACAGGACCTACCAAAACTGAAAAGCTTCTCTAAAGCAAAGGATATGGTGAACAAGATAAAATAATAGCCTACAGAATGAGAAAAGATCTTCACCAATTCCACATCCGACAGGTTTGATCTCTAAAATATACAAAGAACTCAAAAAAGTGGTCATCAAAGAACAAATAGTCCAATAAAAAATGGAGTACAGACCTAAGCAGAGAACTCTCAACACAGGAATCTAACATGGCTGAAAGACACTCTAGGAAATGCTCAACATCCATAGTCAGCAGAGAAATGCAAATCAAAGCAACTCTGAGATTCCATCTTAACCCTGTAAGAATGGCCAAGATCAAAAACATTGATGACAACTTATGCTGGAGAGGTTGTGGAGTAAAGGGAACACTCCTACATTGTTGGTGGGAGTGCAAGCTGGTACAGCCCCTTGGTTTATCAGTGTGGTGATTTCTCAGAAAATCAGGAAACAACCTTCCTCAAGACTCAGTAATATCACTTTTGGGTATATATCCAAAGGATGCCCAATTGTGTCACAAGGACATGTGCTTAACTATGTTCATAGTAGCGTTGTTTGTCATAGCCAGAACTTGGAAACAACCTAAATTCCCCTTGTCCAAAGAATGGATAAGGAAAATGTGGTACATTTACACAATGGAGTTCTACATGGCAGAAAAAAAAAAATGACATCTTTAAATTTGCAGGCAAATGGATGGGGCCAGAAAGCGTCATTTTGAGTGTGGTAACCCAGACCCAGAAAGACAATTATCATATGTACTCACTCATAAGTAGTTTTTAAATGAAAAGCAAAGAAAACCAGCCTACAAATCACAATCCAGTAAACCTAGACAACAATGAGGACTTTATGAGAGACATACCTGGATCTAATCTACATGGGAAGTTGAAAAGAAAAGATCTCCTGAGTAAATTGGGAGCATGGGGACCTTGGAAGAGGGTAGAAGGGGAGGGGAGAGGCAGGAAGGAGAGCAGAGAAAAAAAACGTAGAGCTCAATAAAAATCAATAAAATCCTAAACAACAACAAAAGATCCAGTTCAAAAGTGTTCCAAATGTGACTCACTTTTATTTTCAAAATTATTAATCTTATATCAAGAATTATATAGAAATGACAATTAGATTTATAATTGTATTGTAGATAGCTCAGTGATAATATGCCTTCTAGTACAATATGGGTTCAACCTATCACATAAAAAGGATAGAAACAATGGAAGTAGAAAAAGCAAGAGAAAGACAAAAGTAGTACGAGTTTTTGAAGTAGATGAGTGTGACTGCATAAGTTGAATGACCAAATCTAAAGTTCTATTATAAAATAACAACATAAAATTATATTTATTACGGTGCACGCCTATAATCCCAGTAGTTAGGATTCATAAGCAGGTGTATTATAAAGTCCGCTCCACACTGCATAATGTCATCAACAACAATGACAACTCAAATTACGTTGTATTGACAAATGATAGAGACTATCCCAACTTAATAACATAGACTGCACTCTAGAAGTAAAAGAGGTAAATTTTTAGGACTTATTACACAAGGAGCAGTGCTTGAGAGTGAAAAAAAAGCCTTATCTACTCAATGGCTTCTGCCAGGTCTATTGCACTTCATGATGAAAAATCCGGAATCCTTTTCAGACACACAGAAATCATTTCAAGGCAATGTTCATCTGTAAAGCAAGCAACCAAACAAAAGCCCAAAGCAACAAAAAACAAAGCTTATTAAATATAGCACAACAGTATCATCATAATTTCTGTGAAAGTGAGAAGCTAAAATTAAATTCCATAGACACTTTCCAAGAAAATAATCATTGATAAAGTAATTTTCATCCAAATTAAAACACTTTCCTGAAAATATAATGTTTATTCAGTAGATGTCCATTATATAAAATAGGCAAAAACCTCACATAGCACGATTTGGAAATAAAACTTTTAAATACCTATTTTAGAAAAGAACATTGAAATGACCAGTTAGTACACGAATTGGTTATTGACCATGGAAAAAGTACTACTTCAAATAATCAGATAAAAGACTACCAAGTTTCAAATTAAAATCCAATGCTAGTCCATTTATAATATTTTTGCTAGTTGCCAAAGCTCAATGGAGACTTTGTACTCTTTTCAGCACAGAGACAAGATGCATATCTTTATCTACATATGAATGATTATAGTGGCATAATTTCTTATATCCAAACTTCAAATCTAAGAGTCTATAAGGAGTTAAGAGAAACGTAAACCTCAGAATATACACTCATGCATCCAGAAAACGTCAATATTATTATATAGTTATTTCAGTGAGTAACCTAAAGAGAGGGATGTGTTTATGTTATTTTACTCAGTTTTTCTTTTTGTCCTTCCTACCTTTTCCAGGCTGGTCTTAGTCTCTTGAGCTCATGTGATCCTTGGGAATGAACCTCCTCTGGAAAAGATTATAGCTACATGTCACCATTCCTAAATAAGAAACATGGCATTATACCTTAACTTGGCTTTCAGTGAAAATTAGGAAACATTTGGTTAATTGGCATTGTTTATGTGGCATGGTACTATCCAAATTCACATTTGTGCTCCACTAACAAACTGCTTGTGAACATTAGTTGATAAACCTCTGGTGGTAGACTTATTTTGTTTGCTTCTTTCCATCTCAGAAATTTTTAATTGTTCAGTCTCATAATTTTCATAAAATGTTTCTCAGTTTTATTTTTAGTAACTTTGGTGTGTTGCCATAAATCTAGGCTTGTAGACATGGACCATTGCACAGACCAAGTATGCTGCTGGTAACTGAGGCAACCAAAAACATTTTTGTTGCAGTGAAGACTTGATCCTGATGTAAATGGATTCATCCTCTTTGATAATATGAACATTACTATATGTTCTTAACATGCACAGATTTCCAGCTAGAAGGTCCTCATATTAATTCTTTATTACATGTATTTATCTATATGCATGTGTGTTGGGAAGGGGTTGTAATCACATTGTGTCGGTCACAGGACAATTTTCAGGAGCTGGCTCTTTTGTTTCACCATGTGGATACTGGGACTAGAATTCAGGTTGTCAGGCTTGGTAACAAGTGATTTTTCCAGCTGGATCATGTCACTAGCCTCAATATTCCCACTTTTACCATGGATTTCTTTTGTCTCAGGGTTCATAAAAATGTATAATTCATTGATTTAATTTCTACAATAAAATATTTTTAAATACAAATGAACAAGTAGACAATTTCAACCCTATCATATCATTTCAAGTTTGGCATATGTTACAATGTCTGTAATTGATGGTTGTTGATGGACCAATTACTGGTATACTAGGACCCATATATCTGTTCATACATAAATACAAATTTAATAAATTAGAAATTTGGTATTTGACTTGAATTTTAGAAATAAAATCCATAAAACACAGTTCTTTTTCACATTTTTATTAAAAATAATTTTTATTTTACATACCAATCCCAATTCCACCTCTCTTTATCCTCTTTGATCATATGACCCCTTCTTCCTGCTTTCAACTCCAGGAGGTCAGACCAGTGCTTGGCTGTGGGTCACTGCATCTGCCTCCATCAGATACTAGATATGGGTTCTATAATGACAATTAGGGTAGTCGCTAATCTGATTAAAGGGGAAGGGCCTTTTCAGACACGCTTTTCAGGAGATATAGTTCTTTGAACTATTCTACAACTACTGTGCACTCTTAGAGATATATTACAGAGGAATAAGACACTATGGCCTAATAGAATCTGTGACCACCATATTAACTAGCTGTACTGACTCTGCCATAACTGTGATGAATGTTAGCATGTGTTCTTAAGGATTTCAACACTGGTTAAAACTATCAAGATCCTAAGGGGAATTTCAGAATTTAAACTCTGAGGATATTTGCTGATTTATGGTTGTCAGAACTGGCTCCAACAAAGTCTGGCAGGGTCTTTGGAAAGGGGTGTGAGGTTGCGGAGATGACAGATTATAAGAAACTGAGACAGAAAACACAGGATAGATCCAGGAGGTCTGTTGATGAATACCAAGACTCGAGTTTATTTCAGAGCCTGCTTGTATAGAAAAGCAGAACAAAGCACAGCATAGCCAGTCAGTCAGTATCTAACCACAAAACCAATCCTGTCCTTCGGTAAGCACCTTCAATTTCTATTTCCATGTTCCTGAGGTTTGGCATCGGTAGTATTCCTTCTACTAAGTAGTATGTTCTTTTATTTGCAAAATGTTCTTTCCCATGGGCTTATTCAGAACTTTCTCACAGCCCTCAATAATACTGGATCAAGCATATCAGGCAAACTTGAACTCAAATGACTTTTGTAAAGTCAGAATTGACTGCAGATGGAAACTGAGTCACATATGAGTTACCACAAACTCCCCATTTTTATTTTATTTTTAAAGATCCCCTGGAATCCCTCAGATTATTGCATCTGTCTAAGGCTTCCGTTATTGCACTCTAGTCTTATCCATCATGGGAACATAAATTCAATCATTTATGTTATGTCTTAGATGGAAAAGAGACAAAGAAAACTTTCCCGCCTTTGACTACCAGCTGCTGGTATCATAAGTTTAGCAAAGTGTGTGGAGTTTTACTCCATGAAGTTCTGAGCCCATTTTCCGCAGTGAATTTAAAATCAGCTTGAAAACTATAGGTAAAAAAATTATGCCCAATAGAACACAAGTTCCAATAACTGCAATGCTACTAAGGAGTGACCATGATGGAAGAGCCTTTTAATTTTTTTTTAAATATAATTTTTTATTGAAAAAAAAAAGATTTCCGCCTCCTCGCCGCCTCCCATTTCCCTCCCC
>NW_026068394.1:53076-65548 GCF_014885135.2 Alexandromys fortis | reverse complement strand
CCTCCCCCAAGATCCCATTTTTTGCCCGGCAATCTTGTCTACTTCCCATAATCAGGAGGATAGCTATATGTTTTTCTTTGGGATCACCTTCTTATTTAGCTTCTTTAGGAGATCAAATTATAGACTCACTGACCTTTATTTATCTCTAGAAACCAATTATGAGTGAGTACATCCCATGTTCATCTTTTTGGGTCTGGGTTACCTCACTCAGGATAGTGTGTTCTATTTCCATCCATTTGCATGCAAAATTCAAGAAGTCATTGTTTTTTTTCTTTTTTTTTTTTTTTGTGACCATGATGGAAGAGCCTTTTAATTTTTAACCCAAATATCTTCAGCTATTTTTGCTGAATTTATCTAATTTAACCTTCTTTATTTTCATGATCTCTTGATGTCATATAGCCAAACTAATAATTCATCAGAATCATGCCAGATTCCCTTAATACGTCCTTTATCTTTCCCATCTAACAGCACTTTCATTATACACAGAAGATACAACACAAATCCATTCATAATTAGCATGACATTTCAACTTTACTCTGGGTTTTAGACTCTAAAAATCATCTCCCAAAGATTGTGCCATATTATACAAGGCATTAAATTTATGTTCCATCTTCATATCTATGTCTTTTTGTGTCTCCAATATCTTAGAAATATTCTTAGGTAATTGATTAATAAACCCTGCATTTCTAATGGACTAAGACAAGGCCACTGAAGCAACCACAGTAGTAGTAAGCATTAACAAGAGCTGAAATTCATGCTATAATTAATCCAGCAAAATGTTTCTGTATATTTAAAGTTTTCTTTATTTCTTCAATTACTTGCAACCTTTTGTCATAAGCTATGAATCATTTTCATTCATGGGAAACATTGCAAAAGAAGGTGGTTTGAACGTTAGTACATGGGTATGATCATCCATTTGAAAAATACAGTTAGTCAAAATTCAACCAGGAAATAATACATTAAGCACAAAACCATTCATGTAAATTTTTATCTCCCCCACCAAAAGGACATAAGGCATTTTTTTACATAGACTAGAAAAGTTCCTTTTAGGAGGCAGGCAGATTTTGAAGAACTGGGTCATCCTGCCACTGTTCCCATGGCAGCAAGTTGCCAAACATAAGTCTGAAAACTTTGTATGGGAATACCAGATTTCAGCAGCCAGTACTTAGTCCCAAGATTCTGCTGTTGACAAAGAATAAGAGTCACTCTAATCATCTTGATTTAGAGACCAGTCAAGAATGTACTGGGATGTCCCTGTGATGTTGGACTTTAATGGGATGATGCCAGTATATCATCTCCAAAACAAAGTTCTATTAGATTCTTGCCAGTTTTTCATACATGGAGGAATTGTTGAGTGAGTGAAGTATCATTGACTCAATTACATTGAGGTGCAATAACTTGGTATAATATGTATGTTGTTAGTCATGACCCATTATTAGTTTTGGCAATACTTCAAGACATCCCTTCAAAGCAATATTCTTTGCAACATATGAAGGTATTCCTTTACCATACACAACATGAGAAAATTCTTGACCAATCAGGAACTCTTTAGTGGCAGATTGATCTAAAGGATGTGTAAAGTTGACTGTGACTACAATTTCTTTTTCTTCCCAAACAGCTGCATGTAAAGTAGGGGGATCAGGAACAGAGGCCCAATTGGTCTCACTCTTGCTTTTCTTGATTGTCATCAACAACATCAGGATCAGCATCTATCTACTCTACAAACCACATCAGCAAGCTTCATTTTCATCCTGTGAAAAAACACAAAATGCCCTCTCCCCATTTTGAAACAGGGTTGGGACCCTTTCATATGGATCTTTCCACCAGACACGAACAAATCATGTGGTAGTGTTTTCATGCCAAAATCTATCCATTGAAGATTGCTAACAGACATTCATATTTTTAAAATTTTAAATTTTATAATAAAATGGATATATGGTGACTGACAGTATAAGTCCCTCTTTTTATTCTTTATAATTGAGTCTTAAGACTCCAATGTGCCCTTTCAAACTTCCTTGCCCCTGAGTAGTACATCGTCTCAAATCCTTGAGATGATTTTGTTCCAGAGGTTGACATTGGGATTTTAGCATCATTAGCTTAATGTTAGCCAAACAGGAATTATCATTTATTCAAGGCATAATGACCAAAATCCCTGTAATAGTTGAGAAGAAATTTCCTTTATATCTAACATTCCAGGGAGACAAGGACAATGTAGTTATTCCTGTAATTATTTCCTGTTGACCTTAAGATATTTTTCTCAAGTCCCTGGAAGGCTAGAATGCTAGTCAAAGGTAATGAGGGAGTTTGGAAGCTCCTGACTTATAGACCATTCAAAAAGACATCATTTACACTGGCTAGATTGGTCCATATCAGCTTTCAGAGTGTTCAATGCCCATAGTTACTTGGAGTAAATTGTTGTCAGCAATTGATGCTTGGATGAGTTTGTCAGCCAAGTAGAAACCTGTTAAGACATATATAAAGTAGGAACAAAAGTTAAAGTTTATGAACTCATTTGAAGCTTTTAGATGGAAGGGGAAGTGTCCCAAGACCAGGAGAGAAAAAAAATACCATAATCTTTTTAACTTGTGAGAAGTGGATCCATGTTTTGTAATTCTTTCAATTTTATGAAGTTTCTACGAATCTCCATTATATGAAAACCCATAAAACTTTTAGATATCTTAGCATTATTAATATGAACTGAAATCAATTTTATAGAAAAAGCAGGTAACAGGTATCTGTACAACAACATGAGTAGACTCATATCCTTGATTCCTAGCAAAACCTATTGATTTGGGTTGAACAGCATGTAGCCTATATTTAGAAGGAAACAAAAAAGATTTAAGTCTTGAGCTTGTGACACAAACAGAAGGCTGTCATTGCTCTATTAGCTTGTCAGAACTCTATTAATATTAGACTGTAAACTTTTGAAATCCTGGGACAAAATTCCATATTTTTATATATGCCATAAGCTATTTTTTCCTTAAAAATTCTACTTATGGTTTCAGAATTTCCTCTCAGATCCATATATTCCAAACATTCTTCAAATCCTGTATTGATGTCCTTAGGCTTTTTTATATGTTTTTGACCCTCAGAATTTATATAGAAAAATAATAAGTATTTTTTCCGATTTATAACTATTATAGGAGCATTTAGACTGCAGTTTTCATTTACAGACCAGAGATGTGATGTTGACAGTTTTTAAGGAACATGTTCTCCATGAAAGTATGAAAAACTAAGAGCTTGAGACTTATCGTCTCATAAGAGGCTAATCATTAAGAACCTGTAACCCACAGGGTTGCAGCATGATTTTTTACATTAACTTGTAGCTTAGATCTCAGTCCTCCTTTTATTTTTAAACATGATCCCATTTTTAACATAAATATTCTGAAGTGAAGAATCGCCAACCTCTTTCATGAAGAAAATCAACTAGAATTGACACAATATGGTTAAATCTCATACATATTTTAAAGTTTATCTTTAAACTCAGTATTATTCACATCTCCTCTGGACTTCTACAGCTTTCCGTGTATTCTCAGGTCTGGCTCTCTCTGTCTTTACTCCCCTATTGTAGCCAGACATAGATAATTTCCCTTTTCTTTCCCTATTATTACTACAGTCTTTTGATTTTTTTCCTGTTTTTCCTCTCACTTCCAAGACAACATGTAAATTTCCAATAATGTCTTTTTCTGTGATTTCTTCCTGCAGTCTAGAACATTGCAAAGATATATCATTTAAAACAAAAACAGACATGTATATGTGTATGTATATCATAGTAAGAATAGCTTAAATTTACATTAACATAAGAACCTGTAACAATGTGAAATATTTGAGTCTAGCAGCAGTTTCCTTTATTTTAATAATAATTTATACCCAATTTTCTTAAATGATGACAAGAATTTCTAGCCTATTGGATATAAATGATTGAAACCCATATATTTTTCTTTTCCTGTGAAAACAAAAACATAATTTCCCCCAAACATAATGAATTTTTGACTTTTACTTTAAAATCAATGCCTCTCAAAGTATACAAGTTGGTATAATTAATTTTTTCAAACAGTTTCAGGACAGAAAAGTATTAAAATAGGAAGTTGCTGGCCAGCAGAAGAAACCTTGTGTGTTACCACGGTAGAAGAACTTGACTTAGGAAGAAAAGGAAGGGAAGTAATGTTTGTAGTCACAGAGTGTGTCGTTGGTTGCTAGTGTTCCTGCAAAAAAAAATTTTTGTTAAGTTTTCTGACCATAATCTGAGTCTTTGTATAGAAAGAAGGAAGTGCTTGCTCGTCCCAGCTCTGCAGAACCAAAATAACCACACAGAAACTGTATTAATTAAATCACTGCTTGACCCATTAGCTCTAGCTTCTTATTGGCTAACTCTTACAACTTCATTTAACCCATTTCTATTAATCTATATATCATCATGTGACAGTGGCTTACTGGCAAAGTTTCAGCATGTCTGACTCTGGATGCAGCTGTATAATGTTTCTCTGACTCTGCCTTCTTCCTTCCCAGCATTCAGTCCAGTTTTCCCCACCTACCTAACTTCTGCCCTACCAATCAACAGGCCAAGGCAGTTTCTTTATTCATTAACCAATAAAAGCAACACGGAGACAGAAGAACCTCCCACACCTTCTTTGTTCTGTGTTTGTGCAGTTTTCCAACTGTAGCAGTCACTTCCTTGCCATCCCATTTGTATGAGCATGGTCTCCATGTAGTATCCTCTCTGCCAAACTGAGTGTGCACAGCGTTCTGTCATCTGCAGGAGCTGCTGGCTGACTGTGGGCCAGAGAACAGTGGAGAGAGGTGGCCCTTGCCATGGTTCTCTTTTGAGTTTTTCTTTTGGGTCCCCAAATCCTGGAATTGATCCAATAAAATGTTCAGAGGGATAGAAGCAGAGGCTGTTTACCTCATCTTCTCTAGGATAACAACGAATATTAATAACCAAAAACAGACAATATTGACAGACAACCCGGTATCAACAACACTTAAGCTTTTCAGAGACATGAACATATAAAACAAAACAGCAACTTAGTAGCAGTCAAAACACAGACCAAGACAAAGAATGAGTATTCACATGCATCTTTTCAAATCTCTATACTTATACTCTTTACTACAGGGAACCAGGTGCACATATCCTTTACACTTTTCAAAAACTAAAGCAACTGCTGTTTCCCTTCCTTAGTACCATAACTTCTAAATTATCTAGAAGTAAATGTACAAATTCTAAAAACTCACACAGTTCTTGATTTTCTACTTTACCACCTCTGACTTTTAAAATATCTTTAAGTGAATGTACAAACAACTGTTTATTCATTCCCTCACCCATAAGTATATCAGCACTTAAACTCAAGTAATTTCTTACTTATTTTCAGTCTGTACAATAGACCATTTTAGTCTCATGCATTTATTTACTCTTATGTTTATAATGCATGACTCCTGGAGAAGCTCACTGTAGTTCTACTTTTCCAAATGCACTCTTTTAACCCATGGTGTCTATCAAGAAATTTTTTTATCACAGCTCCACATTAAGTACCAAGTATCTGAGCCTGCTCCAACAAAGTCAGAGGGTAGTTATCTGGAAGTGGGCGTGAGGTAGAGGAAACGGAAGATGATAAGAAATTGAGACAAAAAATACAGGAAAGATTCTGGAGGTCTTTTGGTGAATACCAACTAGACCCAAGTTTATTGCAGAGCCTGCTTTTATAGAAAATACAGCAGAGTTAGTTAGTATCTAACCACAAGATCATTCCTGTCCTCTTTGCTTTTATGGATTTGGATTTGTCACTTAGGGGCACCATTGTTTCAGTGTATACTAGCAGTTTCTCTCTTAATTATAATGTTTAGATTTTGAATTAGAAAGTTTACTTAGAGACAACTCAACTTATTATTTATTATCTTATTTTATAAATTTGTAATAAATCATGCTTTTGAGTGTATCCATCAACTATATTGAGTTTGTACAGTTTAATCCCAATACCATTCTAGGAAGGAATAAACTTTGAACAGCTTCTCAGTAGTTAGATAATAAGAGAATAAGAAGATAATATTTTAGTCAGAGATAAAGATCTTGGGGTTTACTTTATCTATCCAACATTCCAATTCTGAATAAAGGCTGGATATTCACTGGTAAATACTTTCTGAAGCCAATAAGCAAGCCTAAAAGTGTCTTAAGCAGCTCTTGTGAAATATTCAAGACTGTTCTTCTCTTTATTTTTTTTATTTTTCCATTAAAAGATTTATACTTCCTCCCCTTCTCCCATTCTCCTCCCCCTTTCCCTCTCCTCCATTCCCCTCCCTCCTTAAGAGAGGGCAGGGAATCCTGCCCTGTGGGAAGTCCAAGGCCCTCCCCACTAAATCCAGGCCTAGGAAGCTTTGCATTCAAATAGGCTAGGGTCCAAAAAAGCCAGTACATGCAGTAGAAACAAGTCCCAGTGCCTTTATCAATTGCTTCTCAGTCAGCCCCCATTGTCAGCCACATTCAGCGAGTCCGGTTTGATTGCATGCTCATTCAGTCCTGGTCAGCTGGATTTGGTGAGCTCCCGTTAGAAAAGGCACACTCTCAGTGGGTGGACCAACCCCTCGCGGTCCTGACTTCCTTGCTCATCTTCTCCCTCCTTCTGCTCTTCAACTGGACCTTGGGAGTTCAGTCCATTGCTCTGAGGAGGGTCTCTGTCTCTACCTCCACCCATTGCTGGACAAAGATTCTATGGTCATATTCGAGATAATCACCAGTGTGATAGTGTGGCAAGGCCAGTTCAGGCACCCTCTGCTCTGCTGCCCAAGGACCTAGCTGGAAGGGTGGATATAGGAGCAGGGAAGAAGATATCTACATTAAGGGGGTTATTTCTTTATTTTATTTGGTAAAGGTAGATGGTAAAGATATCATTGGGGGAAGGCAGGATAGGAACTTGAGGCAGGAAATGAAACCAGGAATTGAAGCAGAAGTCAAGGAGGAATGATACTTACTGGTGTCCTCCTTATGGATTGCTCAGTCTACATTTTCCTACACTGCAGAAAACCTTCCCAGGGGTGGTACCAGATCCAATTGGCTTCAACCTTCTGCATCAATTACTAAGTTAAAAAAATGCCCCATTGACTTGCCTATAGGAAAGTCATGTGAAAAAAATTCTCAGTTGTGGTTAACTTCATCTTAGATAACTCTAGGTTGTGTCAAGTTGACAAAAATAAAACAGAACAGTTGACTTCTCATCAACTTTTCATACAAACACATTTACATAAAAACAACTCAATTATACCATTTCTTTTCTTGATCATCTACAAGATCTCATATTAATATCATTTCCTCAATCTAAATTACATTTCAAACTTTTTGGATTTACTATTTTTTATTAAGAATCACTATTGGTAGAATAACCATTTTCACATTATTAATCCTACTGATCCATGAGCATGAGATTGTTCCATCTTCTGATTTCTTCTTTTTTTCTTTAATTTATTAGATTTTTAAAAAAATAGCAATCCAAGTTCCCACTCTCTCCCCTCATCCTATTCCTTTCACACATCCTCCCACCCCACCCCCATTTAATTCTCAGAGAGGGTAAGTGACATTGCTTTTTGGAAGATCCACACTCTTGAAGTTCAGTCTCTTTAAAACAGTGGTTCTCAATCTTCCTAATGCTGTGACCCTTTAATACAGTTTTTCATGCTGTGGTGACCTACAATCATAAAATTATTTTCATTGCCATTTCATTACTGTAATTTTGCTGCAGTTATGAATCATAAAGTTAATACCTGTTATGCAGGATATCTCGATGCAACCCCTGTAAACAGGTCACTAAATACTCCCCAAAGGGGTAGTAACAGTCAGGTTGAAAACTGTTGTTTTAAACATCAAATGCCTCTTATATAGTTTAAAGCTCTCTAACATATCCAAAATCTCCCTAATGTGGTCTACTATAAAATCAAATAATAAATTAAATACTTTTAAACTCCAAAAGGGAAAACCAGGACACAGTCGTAATCAAACCAATTCTAAGTCAGTATTTGGCACTGTAGAAAGTGTCTGGTATGAATTCATAATCCTCTAGTCCACAAAGATTCTTTGTAATGCAATTTCTCTAATCATTATCCACAGCACACAAATATTGTCTCATAGGCTTAGAACATCTTATCTCAATAGTAGATGCTGTATTTGGTTGTTATTCCCTGACACGATATCTCTAAAACGTTGAATCTACAAGGCAGCACCTTCACTGGAAGTCTTTCCTGAACTCTTCAGTGATGATGGCTCTGGCACATCCTGGAAAGCCTCTTCTTCTCTCCATGATTCATGTACTTCAACTAGGCCTATGTGCATTTACCAGTGACTTCTGTCCTCTCATAGTACCATTCTCAGTTCCTCTATATAATCCCTTCAAAATGAGTATGTTCTGAGAGGCTTTTACATATTACCAAGTTTGACAGCCAGCATGTGAGGTACAATCTTAGCCTACTCTGGACCACAGCTTCTTAATGATGACACTGCAGAAATACTATTTTCCCCAATGATGTAAGCTTCTTGTTAATCATAGCCCTTTTTTTCAGCCCCAGTTGATCTGAACATATTCTTAATTCAAATAATGGAATGGCCTGGATAGAATTTTTAAAAGATTCTCATATGAGCCAGGATTTGAATATTAAGACCCAATAATGAGAGAAATTTTATCAGTCAACATAACTTTAAGAGTGGTAAGACAATATTTTCAACTCCTTGGCATGGACCTGATCACTGAAATATTATCAATGACCATAAAAGGAAAAATTCCACAAAACTTATGCAGAGTATTCTGTTAAATAAAAATTTGTTAAAGGTGACATGGAAATATCATTCGGGGATAAGAGCATGATTACTTACTTTTATAATTGAAAATATTTTTTCTTTTTTTGTGATTAATGAGAGTTGGTGTCTGCATTTTATTTCAGCAAAGCATTTAAAATAGCATTTATAATCAATTCTCTAATATTTGTTTAAATTAGAAATAATCACAATTGAAATTGAAAAATCCCATTCTGATTTTGATGTTTGTGTGAGAGACTCAGTTGCTCATAAATAACAAACTGAAATATGTAGATCTTTTGAAAACAACACAAAGTAACAATATTATATTTCAAGGAGTTGAACAACCCAGACTTGGGTGTGTTTCAGATATTGTTTTTTTTGTCCTTTTTTAATTTGTCATTAATTTTCACTGTCTGTTTGTATTCAATGAGAAAGAGAAAAAAAGGCTGTAGAATTTTGCACTACTCCACCTGCTTACCCTCATGAACTGTCATTTGTTTTATTGATTGTGGCCCTTCTCACTCATGTAAGATGAAAAGCAAAGTCATTTTGATATACATTTCCCTGATGGCTAAGTTGTTGGACTTTACTTTGAGTGTTTCTCAGCCATTTGCATTTTATCTTTGAGAATTCTTTGTTCAAAACTACACCATTTTTTAAATTGGGTTATTTGTTTTCTAGTCTCTTTAGTTCTTTATATATATTTCAGATAAGAACCTTCTGTTAGGTATGCACTTGGAAAACATCTGTAGTCTTTTACTTTGTCAAAATAATGGTGTCCTTTGCCATGTAGAAGCATTTCAGTTTCAGGAAGTGTCTTTTTTGTTGTTGTTCTTAATGGCCATGTCACTGTCGTCTTATTCAGAATGTCTTTTCCTGTTCCATTGCTATCATTCATTTTATTCTCTATAAGAATGAGGGTGTCTGGCTGCATGTCAAAGTCTTAATTCATTTGTACTTGAGTTTTGTACAGGGTTATAAATATAGATTTATTTGAATATAGCAATCAAGTTTGATTGGCACAATTAGCTGAAGATGGTATCCTTTTTGAGCATGTATTTATTGTATTCTTTGTTCAAAGATACCCAGGGGTAATTGAACTCCCATGCGGCCTCCCCAATTCAAAGCATGCTCTTCTGTAACCATTTTTTACATGTACATTTAAATGAATGAATATAAATATAATTTGTTGAGCCTTCTTAGTGCTGCTGCCTGCATTCATATGTGTTTAGGGCAGACCACTTGATATTAGATAGTATTTCAGGGACCAGCCCCTGGGGAAAACAGATTTTTCCTCCCTCAGCAGATATTAATTTATTATAGCTCATCACCTATGGGCAAATCTCATGATATTTAATCTATCTATATTGGGATGTCAGCTGGTGTTGTTATTGTCAAGGTCTTGTCATGCAGCCATATAGTTAGTATTTCATGGATACAGTTCCCTATTACAGCTAGAATGCACAAACTCACAGTAGATTTTCTGATTCTCTGGCTCTTCTAATGTTTCTATTTACTCTTCCACTGTGCTCTCTGAACCTTAGTTACAGAAATTGTGTTGTGGATGTATTGAAAGAGAACAGACACCCTATTATCAATTGTTGTCTGAATTTTGACTAATGGTGGCTTTCTATAATAATACTCTGCTGAAAAAAAAAGATCTTCTCTGATGAAAAATGAGATATATAGAGATATATAGTAATCTCTCTGTATGAGAATATGTGTTTAGAATGCAGTTAGGAATTAAACTGGTTTAGGAAAGTGGAGAGATTAGGTGCTATTCTATGATCTATAACTTCATTAGCAGGCATGCTTTCCTATTATCAGGATCTTGAGTCAAATAAGACAGTTGTTCATTACTATCAGTATATAAGTGCCACTATTATATCTTTTAGGATATATTGTCTTGCTGGTTATTGTTTTGGTTCATAGGTATCATGGCTCTGTAGGATTATTTTTTAATGTTTTCCTTTATGTTTATTTTCTGTGCATATGTTTCTCTGCATATATGTGTGTGCACCACCTGCATGACCTGTGCCAAGGAGATCAGAAAAATAAAGCATTGTATTCCCTGAGACTAAAGTTACAGATAGTTGTGAGCAATCATGTGGAATAGTCCTTGGACAACTAGAAAAGCAGTCGGTGCTCTGAATGTTTGAGTCATCTAACCAGGTTTGGGAAGGACTATTGAATGTTTTACTCTTGGCAGCTAGCATAGCATTTTCAGATACTGTGAAAGATAGTCTGAACAAAGGAGTCTGTTGAGTTAGCTATTCAACTTTATTGAATAGCACTAGCTGGCAAGCTAAGTTAAAAATATAACTAAAAGGAAGATGATAAAATTAACCTTCAGGAGTAGATAATGTTGTTTTCATACTATGAATTTATGTTGCAAGACATGGGATCCATCCATATAAATAACTGCTCACCAGTACTACTAATGTCCCCAAAACAACAGGATGATGTCATGGTCCATGCTTATCATCCTACATAACTGCATAGCAGCACTATACTCTCAAAGACACCACACACTTTGGTTGTAGGCTGATGATAAAATAATCTTAAAAAGTCCAGGAAAGTTTTGTTTTTCTCTGACTTCAAGATTTACTATTGTCAGAAGGTATTATGTGTACTGATAGGTAAGAAAACTCATAAATGGTCTTACACATGGAGACACTCTATGTTGAAATACTGATTACAAGGTAAGACACACTCACATGTGGAACAGAGAGACAACTGCTGTCAGGCAACCACAAGCATGAATAAAACACCCTACAGAATTTTTACAGAATATCAAAGTAAAGTTGAAACCAACACATCACACATTTCTATTAAACAGAACAGTGATGTAAGGCAGCCAGATTTGGGTGTTACTTTATATAACCTTGAGACATTGTCTTTACTGACTTATTTATTCTGCATGTTGTTTCAGGTTAAATGCTTGAAGAGGTACTTATGCTTCGGGGAAAACAGGTAAGCCATGTTACTGGTTCTGTTGATGTCCATTTTTCCCTTCAGGTTCATGACGTCATATACTAAAAGATAGAGATATGTGACCACATGAGGGTGCTTTTAATGAGGTCTGTATTGTGAAGAATATAATTCCCTCTTTGAAGGAGCTTCCTTTTAATTATTTTTCTTTTGTAAAAGTTTTTAGATTTTTGAAACACTCATTTTGGAATAACTAAGAAAAGCTAATGACAAGAAAACCAAACATCTACCCAAGCTTTTCTCTTCCTAAACCAAAAGCAGCTCACTGCTGTGTAGAAAGCAGTGTTGAGCTCTAATCTGAGGTTTTCAGATTAGAGTGTCAAAGCTAAACCCTTTCAAATTCCTTATCTCATTTATATCTAGCATGCTGGCTTTAATATTCAATTTATTACCATCAGGTTTCTGTATTCCCAGTGCTGAAAGTAGGGATCATCACTGTGATCATCACTGTGAAGGTCCCAGAGACACTAGCATTAATAGTAGGTTTTGGGGGAAATCAGAGATCCTTATCAATGAATTTTAAAATTATATAAATGGTCTTTTAGCTTATTTGTAATTAGAATATGAGAGTTAGCAGTGCTTTTTCTTCATTTCCTAAGCATTGTTTAAAGGATTACTTTTTCTTACAGAGACAATGTTCATGCATGTGTCTTGTTACACTTGTCAAAGAGCAAAGGCTCAATACCAGAAGAGGTGCCCATCCAC
>NW_026068394.1:49164-53007 GCF_014885135.2 Alexandromys fortis | reverse complement strand
TATATATATAATCAGTTGACACTGATGAAAACATAAGCCTAAAATTATGTAATTCATGGTGACACCAAAGCAAATAATCTAGACTCAAAAGCTACAAATTTCATGTGTTATTGCTCATGTGCACATCTGAGTGTCCTCTTGATAAAAATACATACTAATGTATGGGTGAGGGTAGTTTAAGATCCTGAATATAGAACTGGGACCATGAAGGAGGAAATATAAAGAGCCAGAAGGATGAGTAAACATATGTTTCAGAAAGAGAAAAGATTACTAACTATTGAAGCCTGAAATGAAAAAAAAAAAAAAAACATGAGAGGGCATAGGTGATGAAGGAGAGGAGCAGAGAAAGGAGAAACTATGTAAATTTAGTACTCATGATTATCTTATCATGAAACTTCCAACTTTGCATGCTAGTTAAAAGTTCTGTTTAGAAAGAACACAATATTTCCAATCAACAGCATTTTTAGTTTTTCATAAGATTCTATTTTATATTTTTCTTTATTTTTTATTATTACTTAAAAAATCCAAATTCCCACTCCCTCCCCTCCTCCCAGTCCAGTCCCTCTCCCTCCACAGACCATCCCCCCTCCAACCCTAAGGGAGGGCCATACACCCAGCCCTGTGGAAAGTCCAAGGCCCTTCCTACTACATCTAGGTTGAGCAAGGTTTACATCCAAAGAGAACAGGATCCCATGAAGCTTGTATATGCAGTAGAGACACATCCCAGTGTCACTATCAGTGGCCCCTCAGTCTGCCTCGGCTGTCAACCCCCCTTCAGAGGGGCTTGGTTCTTCCCATGCTCATTTACTCCCAGTCCAGTTGGAGTTGTTGAGTTCCCATTAGCTCAAGCAAACTGTCTCAGTGAATGACCCCCTCGTGGTCTTGAATTCCTTGTTCATACTCTCACTTCTTCCACTCTTCAACTGGATCTTGGGATCTCAGTCCAGTGCTAAAATGTGTATCATTGCCTCTGTTCCCATCTATTGCTGGATGAAAGTTCTATGGTGATAGTTAAGATAATCATCAGTCTGACTACAGGGTAAGGCCAGTTCTTAGCAGGGGTCATCCCTGTGGGTTCTTGGGCATTTTTCTAGAGCCAAGTTTCTTGCTAACTCTATAATTTCTCCCTCAATCAAGATATCTCTTTCCTTGCTCTCATATCTGTCCTTCCTCCATCTCAACTGTCCCATTCCCTCAAGTTCTCCTCAACCCCCTTCCTTCTAACCCCTGCCCCCCTGCTCCCAAATTTTGTCTGATTCTAATTTCCAGGTGGGTCTATATGTTTTTCTTTGGGTTCACATTATTACTTAGTTTCCCTAGGTTTCTGAAGTCTAAGCTGGTTGACCTTTGTTTATAACTAGTATCCACTTATGAGTGAATGCATACCATATTGATTTTTTGGGTCTGGGTTACCTTACACAGGATAATGTTTTCTAATCCCATCTATATGCATGCAAAATTCAAGATGTCATTACTTTTTACTTCTGAATGGTACTCTAATGTGTATATGTGTCATACTTTCTTTATCCATTCTTCAGTTGAGGAGCATCTAGGTTGTTTCCAGGTTTTGGCTACTACAAATAATGCTGCTTTAAACATAGTTGGACAAATGCTCTTATAGTATGATTGAGCATCTTTTGGATATATTCCCAAGAGTGGAGTTGCTGGATCCTGCAGTAGGTTGATTTCCAGTTTTCTGAGAAACCGCCACACTGATTTCCACAGTAGTTGCACAAGTTTACATTCCCACCAGCAATGGATGAGTGTTCCCCCTTATTCCACATCCTCTCCAACACAAGCTATCATTGGTGTTTTTGATCTTAGCCATTCTGAAAGGTTTAAGATGGTATCTCAAAGTTGTTTTGATTTGCATTTCCTTGATAGCTAAAGATGAAGAACATGTCCTTAAGTATTTTTTGGCCATTTGAAATTCTTCTGATGAGAATTCTCTGTTTAGTTCAGTACACCACTTTTTAATTTGGTTATTTAGAATTTTAATGTCTAATTTCTTGAGTTCTTTATATATTTTGGAGATCAGTCCTTTGTCTGATGTGGAAATGGCGAAAATTTTTTTCCCAATAAGTAGGCTGCCTTTTTGTCTTATTGACTGTGTCCTTTGCTTTACAGAAGCTTCTCAGTTTCAGGAAGTCCCATTTATTTATTGATGCTCTTATTGCCTATGCTTCTGGGGTTATATTTAGGAAGTGGTCTCCTGTGCCTATGCTTGAAGCTTACTTTCCAATTTCTTCTCTATCAGGTTCAGTGTGGTCGGATTTATATTGAGGTATTTAATCCATTTGGACTTGAGTTTTGTGCATGGCAACAGATATGGATCTATTTGCATTCTTCTCTATGTTGATATCCAGTTATGCCAGCACCATTTATTGAAGATGCTTTCTTTTCTTTATTCTATCTTTTTTGCTTCTTTGTCAAAAATCAGGTGTTCATAGGTGTGTAAATTAATATCCAGGCCTTCAATTCGATTCCATTGGTCAATGTCTCTGTTTTTATGCCAATACTAAGCTATTTTAATTACTGTAGCTCTGTAATAGAGCTTAGAGTCTGAAATGGTACAGGATTGTTTTGGCTATTCTGGGTTTTTGTTTTTCCATATGAAGTTGAATATCTTTCTTTCAAGGTCTGTGAAGAATTTTGTTGGGATTTTGATGGGGACTGCATTGAATGTATTGATTGCTTTTGGTAAGATTGCTGTTTTTACTATGTTGATCCTTCCTATCCAAGAGCATGGGAGATATTTCCATTTTCTTGTATCTTCTTCAATTTCTTTCTTCAAAGACATAAAGTTCTTGTCAAATAGGCCTTTCATGTCCTTTGTTAGTGTTACCCCAAGATATTTTATGTGATTTGTAGCTATTGTGAAAGGTGATGTTTCTCTGATTTCCCTCTCAGCTTCTTTATCCTTTGTGTATAGGAGGGCTACTGATTTTTTGAGTTGATCTTGTATCCTGGCACTTCACTGGAGGCATTTATCAGCTGTAGGAGTTCTCTGGTAGAGGTTTTGGGATCACTCATATACACTATCATCTCATCTGCAAATAACAAAAGTTTAACTTCTTCCTTTTCAATTTGAATCCCTATGATCTCCTTATGTTGTCTTATTTCTATCACTAGAACTTCAAGAACTATGTTGAAGAGATATGGAGAGAGCAGACAGCTTTGTTTTGTACCTGATTTTAGGAGAATCACTTTGAGTTTTTCTTAATTTAATTTGAGGCTAGCTGTCGGCTTGCTGTATTTTGCTTTTCTTATATTTAGATATGGTCCTTGTATCCCTAATCTCTTCAAAGCCTTTATAATGAAGGAATGCTGGATTTTGTTGAATGTTTATTCAGTATCTGGTGAAATGATCATATGTTTTTTCTTTCAGTTTATTTATGTAGTGGATAACATTGATTGATTTTTGTATGTTGAACCAGTCCTGCATCTCTGTGATGAAGCCTACTTAGTCGTGATGGATGATTTTTTAATGTGGTCTTGGATTAAGCTTGCTAGTATTTTATTGAAAATTTTTGCATCCATGTTCATGAGTGAGATTGGTCTGTAATTCTCTTTCTTGGTTGAGTCTTAGTGTAGTTTTGGTATCAGGGTAACTGTAGTTTCATAAAAAAGTTTGGCAGTGAGCCTTCTGTTTCTATTATGTGGAACACTTTGAGGAGTATAGGTATTAGCTCTTCTTGAAAGTGCTGGTAGACTTCAGCATTAAAACCATCTGGGCTTGGCTTTTTTATGGTTGGGAGGTTTTTATTTATTTATTTTTTAATTAATTTATTTATTTATTAAAGATTTCTGTCTCTTCCCCCCAGCTGCCTCCCCTTTCCCCCC
>NW_026068394.1:36429-49121 GCF_014885135.2 Alexandromys fortis | reverse complement strand
AAACTGCCTAGGCTCCCACAAAACCAATAGGTGCAGTAGGATCAAAAACCTATTGCCATTGTTCTTGAGGTCTCAGTAGTCTTCATTGTCCGCTATGTACTGACTCCTCCCCGTTTCCATTTCCCTCCCCCTCCCCCCCACTCCATTCCCCCTCCCTCTCGAGAATGATGAGCAGTCCAGGTTCCCTGCCCTGCGGGAAGTCCAAGGTCCTCCCACTTCTATCCAGGACCAGGAAGGTGAGCATCCGAACGGGCTAGGCTCCCACACAGCTAGTTCATGTATTAGGATCGAAACCTAGTGCCATTGTCCTTGGCTTCTCATCAGCCTTCATTGTTCGCCAGGTTTAGAGAGTCCGGTTTCATCCCATGCTTATTCAGTCCCAGTCCCGCTGGCCTTGATGAGCTCAGTTGGGAGGTTTTTGATGGCAGCTTCTATCTCCTCGTGGCTTATAGTTCTATTCAAATTTCTCACCTAGTCTTGACTTAATTTTGGTATGTGATATCTATCTGAAAATTTTTTTATTTCTTTTACATTTCCAGTTTTGTAGAGTACATTTTTGTATTAGGACCTAATTATTCTCTTAATTTCCTCAGTGTCCATTGTTATGTCTTCCTTTTTATTTCTGATTTTGTTAACTTGAATGTTCTCTCTCTGCCTTTTTATTAGTTTGGATAAGGGTTTGTCAATCTTGGTGATTTTCTCAAAGAACCAGCTCTTTGTTTCATTGATTCTTTGTATGATTTTCTGTGTTTCTATTTTGTTGATTTTTTTGTCTTCTTCTGCTTTTGGGTGAGTCTGCTTTTTTTTGTTTTTCTAGAGCTTTCAGACATGTTGTTAGGTCATTGATGTGAGCTTTCTCCATTTTCCTTATGGGCACTTAGTGCTATGAACTTTCCTCTTAGCACTGCTTTCATAGTGTCTCATAGGTTTGGGTATGTTCTGCCTTCATTTTCATTGAATTCAAGGAAGATTTAATTTCTTTCTTTATTTCTTCCTTGACCCTGGAGTGGTTCAATATTTGACTGTTCAGTTTTTATGAGTTTGTAGGCTTTCTGGGAGTAGTATTGCTGTTGAATTCTAACTTTACTCCATGGTGATCTGACAAGACACAGTGGAATATTCCAATTTTTTTTTGCATCTGTGGGTGTTTGCTTTGTTACCGAGAATGTGATCAGTTTTAGAGAAGGTTCCACGAAGTGCTGAGAAGAAGGTATATTCTTTATTGTTTGAGTGGAATGTTCTGTTAAGTCCATTCAATTCATTAAATCTGTTAGTTCTTTTATTTCTCTGTTAAGTTTCTGTCTGTTTGACCTGTCCAGTGTCAAGAGAGGAGTGTTGAAATCTCCTACTGCTAGTGTGTGGGGTTTGATGTACTCTTCAGTCAAGTTTCAGTAATTTTTTTTTTTTTACATATGTGGGTGCTCTTGAATTAGGGGCATAGATATTCAGAATTGAGACTTCATCTTGATGAATTGTTTCTGTTGTGAGTATAAAATGTCCTTCTCTATCTCTTCTGAATGATTTTAGTTTTAAATCAATTTTGTTAGATATTAGAATAGCCACACCTGTTTGTTTTTTTAGGTCCAAATTTTCCCAACCCTTTACTCTGATGTAGTGTCTGTCTGTCTTTGAGGTTGAGGTGTATTTCTTGTAAACAGCAGAATGCTGGATCCTGTTTACGTATCCATTCTCTTAGCCTATGTCTTTTTATAGATAAATTGAGACCATTGATATTAAGCGATATTAATGACCAGTGGTTGTTAGCTCTGGTTATCTTTCAATAGTACTGTCTGTGTATTTCCATTTTTTGGGTTATGCTGGTGTGTGTGTGTGGGGGGGTTATCAGTTGTCTGTGTTATTGTGGGTGTAGTTAGCTTGCTTGGGTTGTGGTTTTCCTTCTAATACTTTCTGTAAGTCTGGGTTTGTGGATACATACTGGTTAAATCTGTTTTTGTCATTGAATATCTTGTTTTCTCCATCAATGGTGAATGAAAGCTTTGGTGGGTACAGTAGTCTGGGTTGTATATGTGGTGTCTTAGTATCTACAGCATATCTATCCAGGACCTTCTGGCTTTCATGGTTTCCATTGATAAATCAGGTATAATTCTGATATGTTTTCCTTTATATGTTACTTGACCTTTCTTTTTTGCAGCTCTTAATATTTCTTTGTTTTGTATGTTTTGTGTTTTGATTATTATATGGTAAGGGGATTTTTTTTTGATCCTGTGTATTTGGTGTTCTGTAAGCTTCTTGTACCTTCATAGGTATATCCTTTTTTAAGTTGGAAAAGTTTTCTTCTATTATTTTGTTGAATATATTTTTTGTGCCTGTGAGCTGGAATTCTTCTTCTACCCCTATTATTCTCAGGTTTGGTCTTTGCATGGTGTTACCAGATTTCATGAATGTTTTTTGTTAAGAATTTGTTGGATTCAGTGTTTTCTTTGACCAATGAGTCTATTTCCTCAATAGAATCTTCAGCCCCTGAGATTCTTTCTTCTCTCTCTTGTATTCTGTTGGTTATACTTGTCTCCATAGTTCCTGTTCATTTACCCAGATTTTCCATTTTCAGAGTTCCCTCACTTTGTGTTATCTTTATTACCTCTATTTTAATCTTCAAATCTTGAACTGTTTTCTTTACCTGATTGATTGCTTTTTCTTTGTTTTCTTGGGTTTCTTTGAGGGATTTATTAATTTCTTCCATCTTATTGTTTGTCTTTTCCTCCATTTCTTTAATGGAGTTTTTCCACTTTCTCTTTTTTTATTTGATAAATAATTTTTTATATTTTTATTTTTCCATTCAAAAATTTCTACTTCCCCCTCCTCCCTTTACCTTCCTGCTCCCTTACTCAACCTCCTCCCTCCCTCTCCAGTCTTAAGAAAGGGCACGGTACCCTGCCCTATGGGAAGTCTAAAGCCCTCCCCTCTCCATCCAGGCCTAGGAAGGTGTGAATCCAAACAGACTAGGGTCTCAAAAAGCCAGTATATTCAGTAGAAACAAGTCCCAGTGCCATTATCAATGGCTTCTCAGTCAGCCCCCATTGTCAGCCACATTCAGAGAGTCTGCTTTGATCACATGTTCCTTCAGTCCCAGTCCAGCTGGATTTGGTGAGCTCCCATTAGATCAGACACACTGTCTCAGTGGGTGGACCAACCCCTGGCAGTCCTGACTTCCTTGTCATCTTCTTCCTCCTTTTGCTCTTCAACTGGGCCTTAGGAGCTCAGCCCAGTGCTCTGATGTGGGTCTCTGTCTCTATCTCCATCCATCACTGGAAGAAGGTTCTGTGGTGATATTCGAGATATTCATCAGTTTCACTTCCTCTTTAAAGGTCTCCATCATTTTCATCAAGTAACATTTAAAGTCATTTTCTTTTATATCTTCTGTGTTAGGATGATCAAGCCTTCCTGTTGTGTGTTCGCTGGATACTGATGATACCATGTTGCTTTTTAGGATGTTGGAGGAGTTCTTGCATTGGCAACTTCCCATCTCTTCAACTCTTATGTCTTCAAGGATTGGTCTACGGGGGGCTGGAGAGATGGCTCAGTGGTTAAGAGCATCGCCTGCTATTCCAAAGGTCCTGAGTTCAATTCCCAGCAACCACATGGTGGCTCACAACCATCTATAATGAGGTCAGGTGCCCTCTTCTGGCCTGAAGGCATACACACAGACAGAATATTGTATACTAAATAAATAAATATTTNCCAAAGGTCCTGAGTTCAATTCCCAGCAACCACATGGTGGCTCACAACCATCTATAATGAGGTCAGGTGCCCTCTTCTGGCCTGAAGGCATACACACAGATAGAATATTGTATACTAAATAAATAAATATTTTAAAAAAAAAAAGAATTGGTCTACGGAGCTCACAGGTAACGAAGCATTTGGGGCGGGTTAGATGGCTGTGTAGCAGACCAGCTCCCTGCTGACTGCTAGGAATGCCAAAGGCACCTGGGGAGGAGGGCCCTGGCATTTCTCCCATGTGGAGGTTTTAGGGAGTGGAAGGGGTCCAGGGTCCCATGGCCACTGTTGTCTCGCCTCTTATGTCCACCAAGAATTGGTCTCCACGAACCTCACAGGGAACGACGTGTTGGTGGCACATTTTTAGTTTTATATAAAGTATATTTTGTAACAACTCAGTCATCTCAGATGAATATTTCAAAACTTTTGTTATTTCTAATTACTCATTTATCTCTAATTTCACTTGGGCAACCCATGACACATTTATTCATCCTGAATTTATCAGTTTTGTACAGATTGCAAACAGAGTCCTCTGAACACATATCTTCTTACACCACAAAAAAAAAAAAAAATCAGGTTTACGCAGACTTTGCCTGACTATGGAATTGTTATCTGCTCACAAAGATATCGTCTGGACGGGTGAAGAGTACATTTGTGCAAGGATGTCAAGCAAAATCCATAAATTGCCAACCTGAGGTTTAAGTGACCCCCTTATAAGGCAAGTGAGGCTTTGAGACCTGGCTTAGACTGTTTAACCTTAGGTGGTGACTTGCAAAAAAGTACAGGCTTGATTTAGGATCCGAGCTTTTGAGGAAATAGGTATCTTTAGAATGTCCCAAATGTGACTCATGGATTGCTTCATTTTCCAATTTTGTGGAGTACAGGTTTTTGAGTATGATCTAATAACTCTTTAAATTTCCTCAGTCTCTGTTGGCATGTCCCCTTTTTCATTTCTGATTTTGTTAATTTAGATAGTCTTTCTCTGCCTTTTGGAGTTTGTATTAAGGGTTTTCTTTTCTTAAAACACCAACTTTTTGTTTCATTTTTTCTTTGTATAGTCCTTTTTGTATTTTGTATTATTTCTCCTTTTATTGATTTCAGCCCTCAATTTGATTAGTTCCTGTTGTCTACTTCTCCTGAGTGAGTTTGCTTCTTTTTAATTCTAGAGCTTTTATGTGTGATATTAAGTTACTTGAGTGAGATTTCTCCAAATTCTTTATGATTGCATTTAGAGCTATGAACTCAGATTCAATACCTCTGTTCAGAGATTGAAAAGCAAATATCCAGCACAATAGTGTTCTTATTTCTCAAAACTAAGGAAACAAGCTCTATGAAGTTTATCCTGGTAATGAAAATACTCATGTGTTGAGAGAGGGCTTGCCTGGACCAGTGATAAGAACAAAAATCTGAGGATGCTGAACAACTCTTAGAAATAGCAAACTCAGGTCCAGATATAAAGTTCTCCAACAAGACTCCTGAAATTCATATAACTGGTACACTTCAGCTTTCACTGACAGTATATAGCAGTAATGTCTGGCTTTAAGATCCTATATTTTGAGAAAATGGTTATTACTACAGTGTCCCAAATGTGTCCTATATACTTGATTGATTAATTTATATTGATCATTGCTATAATTAATAGTATAGTTTAGACCAGTTGACTTGCCTTTATTCAGGAAAGCAGAAGTATCTAATGGCCATCTTATTGTCCTTGGTAGCTGATCAATACAGCTTCCAGACTTTGATAAACTCCTCAACCCCTCATGATATCTCACTGTCTTCTTCAGGTAATTTCTTTAAGTTATCCCATTGTTATAAAGTTACTTATTCCTTGTACCATCTTGTTTGAACTGTGATTTCACTTTCATTATATTATATGTTAATATTTGCACGCTTAGTGCATTCTTTTTAACTTTTCTTACTTTCAACTTTCTTTTTAGAGTCACTTATGTATACTATCATATCACCTGCAGCAAGGATACTTTGCCTTCTTCTCCTGTGTATCCCTTTTATCTCTTTCAGTTGTCTTATTGATTTAGCTAAAACTTCAAGTACTATATTGAGTAGATATGGAGAGCACATACAATCTTGTCTTGATCCCAATTTCAGTAGAACTGCTTTGAGTGCCTCTACATTAATTTGATTTTGGCTATATTCTTGTTGTGAATTGTCTTTATTATATTTAGTTATGTCCCTTGTAACCCTAATCTTTACAGAACTTTTTCATGAAGGATTGTTAATTTTAGTCAAAGCCTTTTTCTACACCTAATGAGATGATCATATGATTTTTTTTCTTTCAGTTCCCCTATATGTTGGATTACATACTGATTTTTGTACATTGAACCCTCCCATTCTTTCTCAGATGAACTCCATTTGATCATAGTGGATTATGTTTTTGATGTATTTTTTGTTTGATTTGCAAGTATTTTTGAGTATTTTTGCATCTATGGTCATAAGGAAAATTGGTCTGTAATTCTGTTTCTTTGTTGAGTCCTAATGTGCATTGGGTATCATACTTTAAAAATGTACAAATTTTTAAATTATGTATTTATGACCCTCTGGATTTCCATGGTGTCTGTTATCATATTCTTTTCATTTTTGATTTTGTTAATTTGAATGTTCTCTCTCTGCATTACAGTTAGTTTGGATAAGGGTTTGTCAATCATGTTGATTTTCTCTTTGTTTCATTGATTCTTCACATTATTTTTCTTGTTTCAATTTTATAGACTTCAGCCCTCGATTGGATTATTTCCTGGCCTCTACATCATCTGAATTGTCCTTGTTTCTTTTTGTTCTATAGCTGGGAGGTATGCTTTAAGTTGCTAATATGAGATTGGCTCCAGTTTTTTTTTTTTAACTTATGCCCTTAGGGCTATGAAATTTCCTCTTAGCACACTTTAATTTTGTCTCATAAGTTTGTGTATGTTTGCATATTAATTTTCAATGAATTTTAGAATGTCTTTCTTTCTTTCTGTCTTGATGCATTTTTATTCAATAGAATTTTTTTCAGTTTTCATGAGATTTTAAGCTTTCTGTTGTTTTTGTTGTTGATGAGCTCCAGCTTTAATCTGTGGTGGTCTAATAGTACTCAGGGAGATATTTTAATTTTTTTTTTTTGTATCTGCTGAGACTTGCTTGGTGTCTGAGTATGTGGTTAGTTAGCTTTAGGGAAAGTTCCATGAGGTACTAAGAAGAAAGTACATTCTTTTATTTTTGGTTCAAACGTTCTTTAAATAACTCCTAAGTCCATTTGGTTTACAATGTCTGCTAGCTCCAGGATTTCTCCATTTAGTTTTTGTCTGGATGACTCATCCTTTGTTGAGACTGGGGTGTTAAAATTTCCCACTATAAGTAGGTGACAGTATATGATTTAAGTTTTAGGAGTGTTTCTTTTACAAATGTGGGTGCTCTTGTATTTGGGGCATAGATGTTAAGAACTGAAATATTGTCTCAGTGGATATTTCCTTTGATTACTAAGTATTGCGCTTTGTGGTTTCAAGTCTAGTTTGTTAGATATTAAAATAGCTATATTAACTTGATTCTTAGAATCATTTTCTTGGGATGTCTTTTTCCAACACTGTATCCCAAGGTAGTACCTATACATGCTGCTGATATATATTTCTTTGGCGCAGCAAAAGGATAGATTCTGTTTTCAAATCTGTTATGTTAGTCTATGTCTTTCTATTAGAGAATACAGGTTATTAATATTGAGAGATATAAATGATCAATGATTATTTTTGATTTTTGTTATTATATTGTTGTTGTGGGCAATGGTTGAATTAGTGTTGGTTTTGTGTGTGTGTCCTTATTTTAGTATTGCTGGTGTGAAATTATTTTCTGTGTTTTCATGGGTGTTGTTAACTTCATTAGGTTGGAGTTTTCCTTCTAGAATTTTCTGTAGGGCTGGAATTGTAGATACATATTACTTAAATTTGATTATCATGAAACATCTTACTTTCTCCATCTAAGTAACTGAAAATTTTAATAGATATAGTGCGCTAGTCTGGTATCTGTGGTCTCTTAGAGTCTGAAGTACATTTGTTCAGACCTTTCTAATTTTGCAGTCTCCTTTGTAAAACCAAGTATAATTATAATAGGTTTGACTTTATATGTTACTTGTTCTTTTTCCTTTCATTTAAAAAATTCTTTTATTGTTCTTCACGTTTTGTGTTTTAGTTATTATGTGGTAAGGAAATTTTTTTCTGGTCTAATCTACTTGCTGTTCTGTATGCTTCTTGTATCTTTATTGGTTTCCTCTTCTTAGGTTAGAGCAATTTTCTTCTATGATTTTGTTGAAGATATTTCCTGGACCTTTTGAGATAGGATTCTCTTTCAATTATTCTTATAATTCTTAGTTTAATATTTTTATAGTGTCCCATATTTCCTGAATGTTTTGTGTCAAAACGTTTTTGATTTTTAGCATTTTCTTTGACTGATATATTCAATTTTTCTATCATATCTTCAATATCTGATTCTCTCTTCCAGAATTCTGTATTCTTTTGGTGACACTTGCCTCTGTAGTTAATTTTCAAATTATCAAAATTTTTATTTCAAGAATTCCATCAGCTTGTATTTTCTTTATTTATTCTATTCCCATTTTTAGGTCTGGAGTGGTTTTATTTCTTTTCTTCAACTGTTTTTTCGTTTTCTATTTTTTCTTGGATTTCTTTAGGAGATTTGTTAATTTCCTCTTTCAGGAACTTTATCTTCATATAAGTTGTTTTGGTGGTTTGATAATTTGCTTCAGCTATAATGGAATATTCAGAACTTGTTGTGGTAAGGTAACTGGGCTCTAGTAGATGTATAGTGCCCTGACCATTATTGGTGGTGTTTTTTTTTCTTTTTTTCTTTAAAAAAAAGAAAGAAAAGTACTTTTTTAAAAAAAATTTGCATACCAATCCCAGTTCTCCCTTATTGCCCCTCCTCCCATTCCCTCCACCTTTCCCTTTAAGGAGGATGCTGAGGTAAGCTTGGTTGACTGGCAGAATGAGTCTTGTAGGAAGAGATTCCAGTGGGTGGTCACAGTGGTGGTACAGACTGCCCACAGGTCTCTCACTTGTTGGCAAGCTGCCGTGGGATTCATTGGAGCAGCTGTTTTCCACCAGAATTGGGTGCAGGAACCTGCTTGCTTGCTGAGATGATAGGTGTGGGGCTCAGGATGTCCCTTGGTATTTATGGGCTAGAAATTAGTGCAGTCTATGAGGGAGATCATCACTCACCTGTTTTTGCAACTGGTATAGGTGGCACTGTGCCTATAGGAGCTTCTGAAGTAGCAGGAGATGATTGTCCAAGATGAGGATGATGGGGAAGGGGAGGATGGGTAATGTGTTGGTTTCGCTGTGAAAAGAGTAAAGTGGGTGGCATCTGTGGTGGTGCAGCCTGCCTGTGGGTCTCTTACCTGATGGCAAGCTGCTAGGGTTCATCACAATAGAGTATTCTGATATTACATTTAACTTAGATTTGAATTAAGGTAAAAAAGACAACGTATGCATGCTGAGTCAGACGCAATACCTCTGTTTTGATACTGAGAAACATGCTCTACACAATTCTGTTCTTCATTTTCAAGGTTAAGATGACAAACTTTATGTAGTTTCTCTTAGCCATGGAAATGCTCATGTACTGAGAGAGGGCTTATCTGGATCGATGATGAGAAACCCTGTCTGAGGATGCTGAGAGACTCATGTCAATGGGAATCTGAGGTCCAGATATGAGGTCCTCTAATAAGAGCAATTAGGGTTTCAGACCCTGGCTTATTCTTCATAGATTTTACAGATAACTGTCCAATCTGGCTTTAGCATTTGAGATTTTGAGAGTGTCTTGATAGTGTCCCAATTGCACCCAAAGCTAAGGTTGCAAGATTCCCAAAGATTCACTGGCAGTGGTTATATTTTTGTGTTGAGATAAGGTTTATCTCTATCAATGATGAGAACAACTCTCTGAAAATCCCAAACAACTCATGCCATTAGGAATCTGAAGTCCAGGTATTAGGTCATTTTAAGACTGAAGAGGTTTCAGAGCCTGACTGGCATTCCAGTTTTGACAGATGGCACATAATAGGGCAGACTGCCTTTAGGAATCTACATATTGCTAGTATCCATTTATGAGTGAGTGCATACCATACTCATTTTTTGGGGGTCTTGGTTACCTTACTTAGGATAATGTTTTCTAATTTCAGCCACTTACATGTAAAATTAAAGATGTCATTGCTTTTTACCGCTGAGTAGTACTGTAATGTGTAAATGTGTCACACTTTATCCATTCTTCGGTGGAGGGGCATCTAGGTTTTTTCCAGGTTTTGGCTACTACAAATAATGCTGCTATGAACATAGTTGAACAGATACTTTTGTAGTATGATTGAGCATCTTTTGGGAATATTCTCTAATGTGTTATTGCTGAATCCTGAGGTAGGTTGATTCCCAATTTTCTGAGAAACTGCCATACTGATTTCCAAAGTGGTTGTACAAGTTTGCATTCCCACCAGCAATGGATGAGTGTTCCCCTTACTCCAGATACTCTCCAGTATAAGCTATTATTAGTGTTTTTGATCTTAGCTGTTCTGACTTGTGTAAGATGGCATCTTAGAGTTGCTTTGATTTGCATCACTCTAATAGCTAAGGAAGTTGAACATTTCCTTAAGTATCTTTTGACCATTTGAAAGTCTTCTGTTGAGAATCCTGTTTAGTTCAGTACTCCATTTTTAAAGTGACCTATTTAGAATTTTAATGTCTAATTTTTTGAGTTCTTTATATATTTTGGATATCAGTCCTTTGTCTGATGTGGGGTTGGTGAAGATCTTTCCCATTCAGTAGGCTGCCTTTTTGTCTTATTGACTATGTTCTTTGTTTTATAGAAGCTTCTTATTTTCAGGAGGTCCAATTTATTTATTGTTGCTTTAGTGTCTGTGCTTCTGGGGTTATATTTAGGAAGTGGTCTCCTGTGCCCATGCATTGAAGGCTACTTCCCACTTTCTCTTCTATCAGGTTCAATGTGGTCAGATTTATATTGAGGTCTTTAATCTATTTGGACTTGAGTTTTGTGCGTGATGATAGATATGGATCTATTTACATTCTTCTCTATGTTGACATCCAGTTATTCCAGCATCTTTTATTGAAGATGCTTTCTTTCTTCCACTTTATAATTTTAGCTTCTTTGTCAAAAATCAGGTGTTCATAGGTGTGTGAATTAATATCCAGGTCTTCAATTCAATTCCATTGGTCAACGTCTCTGTTTTTATGCCAATACCAAACTGTTTTCATTACTGTAGCTTTGTAATAGAGCTAGATGTCAGGGATGGTAATGTCTCAAGAAGTTCCTTTATTATATAGGATTAAGGACATTGAGCCTATAGTTCGTGATCCTAGAAAAGCTAAGTAATAAGGTGAACCCAAAGAAAAACATATGTAGACCCACCTAGAAATTGGAAACTGACATGATCTCCTGACAAAATTGGAATCATAGGGGTGGAGACAGAAGAAAGGGGAGAAGGGGAAGAAGAGAGGAGAAGGGGAGGGTTGAGGAGGACTTGAGGGAATGGGATCCTTGAGATGGAAGAAGGACAGATATGAGAGCAAGGGAAGAGATATCTTGATTGAGGGAGCTATTATAGGGTTAGCAAAAAACCTGGCTCTAGAAAAATTCCCAGGAATCCACAAGGATGACCACAAATAAGACCCAAAGCAATGGAGGAGAAGGTGCCTGAATTGGCTTTGCCCTATAGTCTGACTGATGATTATCTTAAATATCACCATAAAACCTTTGTCCCACAACAGATGAAAACAGAGCCAGAGACCTACATTTTAGCACTGGACTGAGCTCCCAAGGTCTAGAGAATAGTAGAAGGAATGAGAATATGAGCAAAGAGGTCAAGACCATGAAGGGTTCATCCACTGAAACAGTTTACCCGAGCTAAGGGAGCTCACCATCTCCAGATGGAATGGGAAGGAACAAGCATAGGACCGAACTAGTCCCTCTGAATGTGGTTGACAGTTGTATGGCTGGGCAGACTGAGGGGTCACTGACAGTGGCATTGGATTTAACTCTACTGCATGTAGTATTTTTTTTTTTTTGGATTCTATTCTCTTTGGATGTATACTATGCTCAGCCTTGATGTAGTAGGGAGGGCATTGGACTTTCCACAAAGCAAAGTGCCTTACCCTCTCTTAGGATTAGAGGAGGTGGGATGAGAGGGTGGGTGGAGGGAATTGGAAAATGGGGGTGGATATTTGGACTGGTGTTTATTTATTGGTTGATTGATTTTTATTGAGCTCTATATTTTTCCCTCTTCTCCCATCTCTGCCTCTCCCTGTCCCCTTCAAACCTCCCCCAAGGTCCCCATGCTCCCAATTTACTCAGGAGATCTTGTCTTTTTCTACTTTCCATATAGACTAGTTCAATGTAAATCTATCTTAGTGCCCTTATTGTTTTCTTAGTTCTCTGGGATTGTGATTTGAAGGCTGGTTTTCTTTGATTTATGTTTTAAAAATACTTATGAATGAGTACATGTGATAATTGTCCTTCTGTGTATGGGTTGCCTCACTCAAAATAATGTTTTCTAGCTACATCTATTTTTCTGTTTTTTTTCTTTTAATTTTTTATTGAGAAAAAGAAAAAAAGTTTCCGCCTCCTCCCAGCCTCTCATTTCCCTCCCCCTCCTCCTACCCTTCTTCCTCTCCCCCACTCCTCTCCCCCTCCCTCTCCAGTCCAAAGAGCAGTCAGGGTTCCTTGCCCTGTGGAAAGTCCAAGGTCCTCCCCCCTCCATCCATGTCTAGGAAGGTGAACATCCAAACTGACTAGGCTCCCACCAAGCCGGAACATGAAGTAAGATCAAAACCCCTTGCCATTGTCCTTGGCTTCTCATCAGTCCTCATTGTTCGCCATGATCAGAGACTCTGGTTTTATCCCATGCTTTTTCAGTCACAGTCCAGCTGGCCTTGGTGAGCTCCCAATAGATCAGCCCC
>NW_026068394.1:8306-31178 GCF_014885135.2 Alexandromys fortis | reverse complement strand
GCTTCCCTTACCTGTTTGATTGCTTTTTCTTGTTTCTCTTGGTTTTCTTGGGTATCTTTGAGCGATTTATTCATTTCCTCTACCTTTTTGTTTGTAATCTCTAATTGTTTATGGCAGTTTTTCACCTCCTGCTTAAGGTCTTCTATTATTTTCATATAATTCACTTTTGAGTCAATTTCTTCTAATTCTTCTGGAGTAGGGTGTACAATTCTTCTTATTTCGGGATCCCTTGATTCTGGTGAAGTCATGTTGCCTTTCAGGTTGTTGGAGGAAGTCTTGCATTGGCACCTTTCCTTCTCCTCCTTCAAATGGAGTCAGGAGAGGCCTGGTGTCTTGGTCCAGTCTTTGCTGTGACTGAGACTCTGGGTGTATCTCTTCAGTGTAGAAGCAGGGACCGTCCCATCGAGCTGGAACTCCTCAGTACCCAAACATGGAACTCCTCAGCACTGCTCTGGGTGGGTTGTGGATGCAAGCCTAATATCTCTTGTGGTGCCCAGATCGGATCTCTTTGCTGCTTGGGTGGCTCGTAAACAAAGGGCCAACCTTGCTTGCTGCAGTCAGGCTATTTGGACAAAGGAGCTCCACTCTCCCGTTTGCCCTCCCGATTCGGATTTGGTCCCAGCCCCCGAACAGGCTGAGCTGGGAGATGTTATGTGGTCAAAGAGGGGAGGGAGTCAGACGGATGGCGAGAGGGTTGTGGATGCAAGCTGGGTTGGATAGGAAGAGAGAGGAGGTATCAGGCAGTATAGCCCCTGAGGATGACCAGGAAATGTAGGAGGGATGAGGAACGTCTGAGTTCCCTGTCCCGGGCTGTTGCCACGGTCAGAAACTCACTCACCCCAATGATGTCTCTCCTGGTGCCCGGACCAGATCTCCTTGCTGCTTGGGTGGCTTGTAAACAAAGGGCCTACCTTGCTTGCTGCAGGCAGGCTATTGGGACCTCACAACTATTTTGTGAGACTTCCAGGATACTGGTGTCTGAGCATATCTGTTTTGATGGAGAGCCATATTGCAGACTGATCATATATGTTTTACAATAAGCCTATTATCTGAAATCTGAAAAATAGGATTCTTTGGAACAACTCTGGATTCCAAAGCTCAGAGAAAGTATCAGGTTCAATTCCTATATAACATATAACTAATATAGAATTTGAAGATGACCCTTGCTAAATTTTTATGAAATAAAAGAACATGGTTTCACAAGTGACACATAAACACACAAAAATCCACCACAAACATAAAATTTAATTTGAATTCATTGGTGATTATTGCCTATTATTGTTGGTTCTGCTGGGTTTCCTCTCTTGATAATAGCACAGTAAAAGCCATGAAGTTGAGGTTGTTAGGAAAAGAATTTCATGATGAAAGCAACATCTAGACTTGCTGTAATAACTGCAAAGTTCACAAAACCAAGGAAAAATTGTGTGGTAGGAAGCATGTAGGAAGGCGTAAGTTACAAACAATCCCATGCTGGTTTGGAAGTATGTCAGATGAAGGCCTAAGTCACAATCTCTCACCAGTTTGTAATTATGATTCATAGAATGGTTATTTATTTAAAGGGAAAAAACTTACAGATCACCATAGTAGTCAACAGCCCTCTGAGTGATCAGTAAAGGAGTCTAATAGCCAGAAGTGGAACCAGAATCAAGAGAATAAGCACAGGGCTGCTGCTGTTTTTAAAAACAAACCATACCAAGCCCAAATGGGCTGGTATCTTAAAGTCCATTGGCCGAAGGAGCAGAAACAACTCCTACAGCATCTCCCCCTTTTGTTTAAGTAAGAGAGTTCTAAACCTACTATGAAATTATATACAATAAGAACAAATATCCTGTTCTAACTAGCTTAAGTTTTGTATAATAAATAACTTGGCCAGGTCATGAGAGAAAAGTAACTACATTTATATAGTTTTCAACCACATCAAAGATATAAGAAGGGAAATAATGTTACCTGAGTAATTAGGAAGTGTAATCAAACAACTTCCAAAACATGCAACAAATCACAGAGACAACTGGCTATCTGGGCAATCACCCAAAGTTATGTTTGCAGCTTCGAAGCAACCAACTTTGGCTAAGGCCTAACGTAACTGACATACCATTTTCAAAGGCAAGAAACTTTTCAAAATTATCTTACCCTGTCCTGGTAGGATATAACAGTCCTGTTTTATCCCTTTCCAGATACTCTTTATCTCTGTCAGTGGTTGAGGTATGGGCATTTCTTTGCCTAAAGGCCAGTTCTGCCAAGAAGAAAGGCTCCAGATGGAGTGTTTTGGGTGCTCAACATTCTCTCGGGAATAGATCAGTGTTGTCAGGAGTGATTGTGTCTCACTACTATGGAACTCTGAGTTAAATTAAATGCCATTTTCTACAGCTCTTTGAAGAGGTTGAAGACTCTCTATCTATACTGAATATAATCTCTATGTATCTGAATAACCCGATTAGTCTAATTATAAATGACAAACATAGATGACTATTGATCTATATCGCTCTCAATACCTATCTAATTTAATGACTAAGAAAATAAACAACTGTGCAATAAATGAGGACAAGGACCTCAAAATGTAAACAATGTAAAAGTATACATTGCAATATGATAAATATATATCAATACATATACAATATATAAGTATCTTAATCAGAGGTAGAAATGTATGCAGCAATTTGGTAAATATACATATATCAATATAATATATATATATCAATACATAAGAATGTTTTAAACAGAGGTAGAAGCATGCATGCATACAATATTCAATATAATTTAACTTTGTATCAATATACAAGAATCAATACCAATATAATATAATTGTCTAAAAACAATAACTCACAAGTACCAATCTATTATCCCATCATCCAATTATCCCTCTTTTTTTTTCAAAAAGATCCCTGAACTTATAAAATTCCTCCCCCAACCCTCAGCCATATACTAATTATAATCAACCCCTACATGATGTCCCTAAACCCACGGATAAACTTTACTGGGAGAGAGGATGTCATTCTCTAGAATTACTTCAGCTGTCATGGGGGTGACGTTCTTTCTGGGGGATTCTGTGAAAGTAAAATGATGGTTAAATTTCAAGATTAATTTCTGGTAAGATTGCAAATAGTCTCAGAGTTTTTTGTGGAGGTCTGGCCAGAATGTTGTAAAAGATATGTACCATTTCAGCTAACCAAGTTGGAACTGTCTTGTGCAGCTGGTACACAAAACAGGTCTTATAGTAGTGCTATCAATATCATGAACATATCCACCAGGCAGAATTGTTATTATGGGGCCCCATCTTCTTCCTGGAAACATCAAATGTCACTGCAGAAACAACTCATTGTTCATTGTGGAAAATTTAATCATTAATTATATAGACATATACAGACATACACATATTCAATGAAAAGTATGATACATATGAAGAAAAGCAAAGATGTTTTCTAAACTCATATTTCTTTCTGTCCCATATCATGGATCTTGACATGAGACAGAAACTCCAGAAACTCTGAGTTTTTCTCTTAACAACAGGCTTGTAATTAGCAGAGTCAAACTCCAAAACCAGCTCTATGAATTTAGAAATATGACTTAGTATATCTTAGATTTTTATACTTATAGAACCTATTCAGTGTTCTTGATAGTCACTATTGGGTAGTAATTTTTCCATCTGTCAGTAGTCAAACATCCAGGGTCCCTTGAATTTTTTCAAAGATGAGTGTTTTCCCATGGAGATAAGAACAGAACCCTGACCACATTCTATATGTTTTTCTTACCACCTGTATGATTATCATCATTGTGGATGAGTTGTCATTTCTCCTTTCCAAGAGGTTTCTCCTCTTCAAATTGAACCTTTATTAATTTTAATGGTATCCCCAATTTTTCTTCTCCTGTGGAAACAAGAGCAAAACACCTTCCCCAACGTAGCACATCTCCTGGCTTCCATTGAGAGGTCAGCACATCTTTGAAATAAACTGGTTGATTTAGTTCAGCAGACTTTTCCATTATCCAATGTCTTTCTGCTACTGTTGTTCCTTTCTCATTAGCATTAAGAAAATTCAAGGTAAATAAGGCATTATCTAATCTATTTCTGGGGGCATTTTCTATCCCCTTCTGTTTGTTTAGTATATCCTTTATAGTACAATTTTATCTTTCTCTAACTGCCTGACCTGCAGGATTATTTGGTATACATGAATAGTGTTTTATATTATAATAAGCAAAAAAGCATTTCATTTCCTTAGATACATATGCTAGTCCATTGTCTGTCTTTATTTGTGCAGGTATACCCATGATGGCCATAACTTCCAATAAATATATGATTACTGAATCAGCCTTTTCTGAGCTCAGGGCAGTTGCCCATATGTGTCTATGGTGTGGTGTACATATTTTAATTTACAAATTACATAAAGTGGAACACATCCACCTGCCAGATTTCATTTCTTTGAGTACCCTTTGGGTTACTCCCTGCAGGCAATAGTGTTTGATTATAGAAAGAACAAGTAGGGCACCTCTTTATAATCTTTTTAGCTTGGTGCCATGTAATAGAAAACTCTTTCTTTAAACCTTTACTATTGACCTGATTGTTTTTATAAAATTATGAGGCCTATAACATGCCTCCAATCAATAATTGATTTATTTCAGTATTACCTTGTCCTACGGGACAAGGCAGACCTGTATGGGATTGGATGTGTGTTATGTACATAGGACAAAACCTATTCCTGATTATGTCTTACACCTGGAAAAACAATCAAGTCAATTCTGTATCATCTTGTATAAATTCAGCAGTTTCAATATGCAAGATAACTCTTTCTGCATATTGTGAATCCATAACTATATTGAGTTTCTTTAAAATCCCTTAGCACTGGACAGAATTATAAGGGCTTTGTTCCACCTTACTCAATTATTCTGATTTGTAACCTGCTTTCCCTGATTTATTTGCATCAGTATAAAATGTACGGGCTCCAGTTATTGGCGCATCATGTACAATTCTACAAAAAATCCAAGAAGTTCTCTTTATGAGGTTAAGTCTATCACTTTTGGGATAGTTGCTATTAATTTCTATCCCAAAATTAGCACAAGCTCTATGCCATGGTTCATTGTCTTCCCATAACTTTTTTATTCCCTCAGTAGTAAAAGGCACTATAATTTCTGCTGGGTCTATACCTGCTAGTTGACGAAATCTCAGCTTACATTTTATAATTAATTCAGAGACTTTTTCCACATAAGTTTATAATTTTTTACTTGGTTTATGATATATGAATATCCATTCTAAAATAATATCTTCCCTCTTCATTAAAATTCCCATAGGAGAAATTCTGGAAGGCAATATGACTAGAATGCAAATAAGATTTAGGTTCATCCTATCCACATGTGCCTCCTGTAATTTTTCCTCAATCATTGTCAGTTCCTTTTCTGCTTCAGCTGTCAGTTTTCTTGGACTATTCAAATCTTTATCACCATCTAAGGTTTTGTTTAAATGAACTATTAAATCAGGTGTTATTTCAACAGCTTATCATAGACTGGTAATGTCTCCTAACAATCTTTGAAAGTCATTAAGAGTCTGTAACCAGTCTCTCCTAATTCATGCCTTTTGTGTCTTAATTTTCTTTAAACGTATTCTGTAATACTTCATTATATCCTTCCCAGAATTATGAGTCCCTGGAACTACAGGAATGTTAATCTGGGTATTCCATTGCTATAGCAGGTCACGACTCCATAAATTTATTGCAATATTGGCTATATATGGCCTTAGTATTCCTATTTGCACTTCAGGCCCTGTGCATTCAACTCATCTTGTACTTTGTTTTACACAAGACAGGGTTCCAATTCCCAGGAACTGAATATCTACCCCTTGAAGAGGCGAATTTGGGTGCCAAGATTCTGGAGTAATGATACTTACATCTGTACCTGTGTCTAATAAGCCTTCAATAAAAATGCCATTTATAAAGACTCTTAGCTTTGGTCTTTAATTGTTTATAGAAATATACCAAAATATATGCTTACACTGTCTTAATGGACATTTTGACTCATTCTCCACATATAACCCATCATTTAGACCAGTATTGCTTTTTACAGTAGACACTGGAGTTTTTAATTTTCTTGGTGAGACAAGTTCTCCACTGTAACTGGGAATGACTAGGCCACTTTTGGCTTGGGGGCCTGCGAGAGGCCCCGCAAGGGGTTTTCTGATGGTATCAGGTTGCCTTGTCTATCTGTTGTTGACCTGCATTTGTTGGCCCAAGGTGGTCTTTTACTGCGCTTCTTACATATACCACAAGGCCAGGTCTCCTATTTTTGTCATTCCCAGAGGAGATATTATTCTGAGAAATTCTTTGCCTGCAATCCCTTTTATGATGTCATAATTTACCACAATTAAAACACTTGGCAGTTTGATGTCTCCTCATTGCTTTGGAAATCGCTTCTCCTATGCAAGATGCATCATTATAGCCAAACGTCTCAACATTCATTGTATGCTGAATCCATTCATCCATAGTTACTGATCTAGACTTTAAAGGCCCAATTATCTTTTTACATTCTATGTTTGCATTTTCAAAAGCCAGAGATTCAAGAATTATTTGTCTAGCTTCATTCCATAATGCTGTTGCTGTGCTTGGGTGAGAAACATTTTCACATGATGAACCAGAAGATGATACACCTCAAGGGAACTGTTGGCTCAGCTATGTCTTCTTGAAGATATGAAAGAAACATCAAAGATAGTCAGGCCCCATCCTTCTTAAAGCAGATACAGTGTGCTAGGAGATGTGGAATAGAAGATGTCAGGAAAATGAGTATGAGAGATAGGTGCCGTGACTTCCCCCATGCCACTCTCCATCTGCCACTAGTGTATCAAAGGGAAAATTGTTGTCTAGATAAATAGCTAAATTATTTAGATAATAACTTAGGTTATTATCTAAAGGACAGAGACTGGCAGCTTTAGTAGAAGCAATCAGGAAGGAAAGGTGTCATTGTAAGACAAGCCAAAATAGAGGAAGGAAGAAACGTGTAAAGGTTGGTTGGATGGGTGTCTATGCTAGATAGTCTGCATAATGTGGCTATCAAGGCAGACAGTGTTGTGTGGAAAATTTAACATCCCTGATAACTTATTTCTCTACTGTTACAGGAAAGAATCCTGGAGGTCTTCTTACTCTTCATGCAGAAAAGGTAAGCACCAAGTCTCAATCATTTTTACTAAGTCTGGGGATTTCTAAAAGTCAACATCTTGGACTTCATGATTTCATAGAGTATAAGTTCTAAGGTGATGCTCTCTTGACCATTATGTATTTATTCACACCCAAGAGCTCAAGTCTATCATTCTTCAGTCCTTTGACTCATTAGGTCTCATAAAGAGGAAATTCACACTCCAGCTAGTGAAAAATTAAAGAAAAATTACCCTTGAGTGACCTCAGTTGTGTGAAGTTTATTCAAAAATGACTCTTAAAACTACCATCATATTCAATCTTTCTGATGTATGGTAAATTTAAGATGCTCAACTTTCATGTACCCCATGATTCAAGAGTTTTTCACCTTACCTCCATTCCCCCAAAACTTCTTTCCATCCTTTGTGGGCAGCCCTCTTCCTGAGAATTGCCTCTGAGCCCACTTTGAATATAGCCTTACAGCACACCGAGAAGCAAGATAAGTGTTGCACTACTCTGACTTTAATTTATGTGAATTCACAAATTTCCCCCTTTGAGTTACACAAAAATTTTGTCAGATTTCCTGGTTACTGGTGCATCTGGGCATGTCTCTTTTCATGGAGAGCCTCTCCAAATGGCAACTTGATCATATATGTTTTCAAAAAGCATTTTATCTCAAATCTGAAAAATAAGAGTGTATGGAACAACTCTGGATTCCAAAGCTCAGAGAAAGGATCAGAGTCAAGTCCTATAATATTTACCTAGTATGGAATTTGAAACTGAACCTTTATTAATATTCATGAAATAAAAGACCATGTTGTCACAAGAGACACACGAATACAAAAAAAAAACTCTACCAGAAAGATAAAATTGAAATTTGAATTCACTGATGACAATTGCTTATTATTGCTGGTTCTGCTAGATTTCCTCTCTTGATAATAGCACAGGGAAAGCCATGAGGTTGAGGTTGTTAGGCTAAGAATTTCACCATGAAAGCAACATGGACATTGGCAGGACTGACTGCAATGTCCATAGAGGTAAACTGAGGAACGAATTGGCTGCAAGAAAGGCTGGAGTATAAGGCATAAAACAATTTTGATGTTCATGATGATGATGATGGTGATGGTGATGATGATGATAATGATGACACACTGAAGTAGGAGGAATAGGAAATTATCAAAACTTCCATTTTGAATAGATAATCAAGAAATCTATGAACATTTTTGCCCTTAGTAACATATTAAGTACACCCCTGTATTTTTGTTGCATTTTATTTTAAACATTTCTTCTTTTTGTACATGAAGTTAGGTGTCAAGATCAAATTCAACACATCAAAATTCTTGATGTGTTTGTCTTTGTTTTCTGTTCCTGCGGCACAATAGAGTGTTGATATTTGTTGATGGCAAATGGGCTATAAAGTATAGGAGAAAACGTCTTCGTATTCTCCTTGATTCTTTACCTCAGTTGAGATCCTGAGAAAGAAGCCTGAAGCACAATGCTTATCTTCCTCTTCAAAGGCAAAGAGTCTATCTTTCACTGCTTTCCAGTGTCACTGGGGATATTCATGTGTTCAAAGCTGCCTTCTCTGGATCGATGATGACAACATGTTTCTGAGGACGCTGATTGACTCAAACATAATCTCTTTCTCTGAGGTCCAGATAAGTGGTGCTTTTGATGATTTGATGCTTCCAGAACATGGGTAGCACTCTTGCATTTTAAAGGAAGACACTTCCTTGAGATCCATTATTAAAACATTTATGGCTGAGGAAAAAATTTGGAGATCAGACCTATATGGAGCTTAAAATTGCAGTAGATACCCTATATTTCTAAATCATAATGGGGTTAAATAAACCACTTCTCTAAACTAACCATTCCCCAGAAAGAAAAAAAATCAAAGAAACATATTATAATTCATTTATGCAACTTGAAAGAAAATCCTTAGCTTCCATCATACATCAGGTGAAATACAGCACCTCCAACATTGTACCTGGATAGTAAAATTGAATGAAGAACCTCTCCCTTTCTAGATATGATATTCATCATTGTCAAACAAATATTAGAGAAGGAGTTCACTGTTGCAACACACCTTTAAAGTTTGTGTAGTTATTTGGTTCATCAAAAAGGAATAAAGGCTTTCTCCTTTCAAGTAGCTTACATAACTCAGAAGAAAGTGCAATTGCCCAAGATCTGACAATATCTGGGGTTTTTATGACATCTTGTTTTCATCTTTCATTCCATGATACTCTTGCTTTGCAAGGGAGACACACAGACTCACATGATAATCCCAAATATTATACATTTTTGGGCAAATAGAACCTTGGACAAATCATCTAAATTACATGGCACATACATCATAGATATGGTCATGACTCCTCCTGCTTTACTTGTTCATTTTGTTGAGTTCTGGAAAGAAGTTTTGAGGACCAATTTATATGAGATCTACCTGTCTTGTCTTCTTATTGCTAGAGAAACAATTCCCAGCCAATTCTTTCTCTCTCAAATGTACAGAGATTGAAACATTTAGAAGAATCGATCAAGAAGGAGAGTAATCATTGAAACACAATCCAAAATTGAGTGGAGACTGTATCAAGCCAGTGGTTTTATTTTAGGGTGGGGGAATGTGGGATATGCTTGGGAGTATGCAGCCTGAGAATAGCAAGGAAGACAGATTTCTGTGGAGACAATTCCATCCTCGATAATTTTATTTCTCTTTTCTTCCAGAATAGAATCCTGAACATCACCTCTTTTTCCGGAAGAAGTGGTAAACACTGATGGTCTGTCTGTATTCTCAATAACTTTTCACTAACACTTGGGATTTCTAAAAATCAACATCTATACCTTCAGGAGTTCAAGGACTATGATTTGTAGGATTACACTCTCTTGACCATTTTGTCACAAGACACAAATAAAAACACATAACTCCACCACAAACATATAATTGAATTTGAATTCGTTGCTAATAATTGCCTCTTATTGTTGTTTTTGCTGGGTTTTCTCTAATGATAATAGCACAGGGAAAGCCATGAAGTTGATACAGTTAGGAAAAGAATTTGATGATGAAAGAAACATGGAGACTTGCAGGACTAACTGCAAATACATGAACATGAGCTGAGAATAAATTGTGTGTTATAAAGGGTGGAGGAAAAGACTTAAAAATTGTTTAATCATGATGATGATGATGATGATGATGATAAAGATTACAAATTGAAGTAGGAGGGCAATGAAATGATCAAGACATTCTACCTTGAATAGATTATCCAAGAAATCTAGGCACAGTTTTCCCCTATGAAGGCTATTAAATACACCCCTATATTTGTGGTACCTTTTATTTTATACATTTCTAATTTTTGTCCATGGAGACATGAAGTTGAGGTTGTTAGGATAAGAATTTCACCATGAAAGAAACATGGACACCTGCAAGACTGACTGCAAAGTCCATAGAGGTAAACTGAGGAAAGAATTGGCTGCTAGAAAGGGTGGAGGATAAGGCATAAAACAATGGTGATGATCATGATGATGATGATGGTGATGGTTATGATGATGATGATGACACACTGAAATAGGAGGAATAGGAAAATATCAAAACCGTCCATCTAAAATAAATAAACAAGAAATCCAGGAACATTTTTGCCCTTTGAAACATACTAAGAAACCCCTGTATGTTTTTTGCATTTTATTTTATACTTTTCTTCTTTTTGTCCATGAAGCTAGTTGTCAAGATCAAATTCACCTCATCAAAATTCTTGATGTGTTTATATATGTTTTCTGTTCCTGCAGCACAATAGAGTGTTGATATTTGTTGATGACAAATGGGCTATAAAGTATAGGAGAAAACGTCTTCGTATTCTCCTTGATTCTTTACCTCAGTTGAGATCCTGAGAAAGAAGCCTGCTGCACAATGCTGATCTTCCTCTTCAAAGGCAAAGAGTCTATCTTTCACTGCTTTCCAGTGTCACTGGGGATGCTCATGTGCTCAAAGCTGCCTTCTCTGGATCGATGATGACAACATGTTTCTGAGGACGGTGATTGACTCAAACAAAAGCTCTCTCTCTGAGGTCCAGATAAGTGGTGGTTTTGACAACTGTGATGCTACCAGAACACGACTAACATATTGAAGGAAGACAGTTACAGTGCAGACAGGCTTTGATCTCCTAAATTTTGAGAGAAAGCATCTTGCTGAATGTGCCAAGTACTCAGGTTTGTTTCCATATTCTGCCTGGATAAAGCACTGTACTAAAGGCTAGAGTGTACATTGATTTGAAGTTATTTGCTATTACATGCTTGAAAGAAGGACTCAAAAAGAGGTAGAAGCAGAGACTTCATTACAGAGAATCTCACTGATCCTCTCTGATAAATTGTACATAACTACAATGGGACAAAGGAAAGAAGAGTTGGAAAGACTCGTGCCAACCCTAACTGCAAAATTTGGAGAGCTTTTGTATTGCTGTACCTTTCCCAATTTAGGCAGGAAGGCCTGATTATTTTCCATATTGTGAGAGTCATTCCTTTTCTCTTTGTAGTCTCTGAATATAACACACTCCCTGGATCGTATATTAATTCGACATGCTAATGGTTATCAGACACTTTAGCCAACATACCCAGATGCTTTTCAGATCTGGATATTCTCAGCAATCATATCTTACTATCATAATTTCTTATTCAAAGATGAGAGCACTTTTTTATAAAGTCCAATTAAAATTTGTCTTTTCATCAGCCTGGTCTGTGATTGAAACCTTCACGTTCTTTACACTGTTTTGATTTATTGGCATGCTGAAAGATTCAAAGAAGTATAGTTGGCTCATAGATACAATTCCAACGTCCATCAGGCATATCACTTTCATGAAGGCCTTCAAACCAATCAGTTGGAAAAAATGGGAAGCATGTCCCCGAGGAGCATAAATAATGCAGCAGACACATGAAGTTTTCATGTGTAACAGGCATGAAGGCAGGCACTACTCAGAGCAACCAATTCCTACCTAACAGAAAATGATTCAGGGATAAGGTGCATATAACACAAACACATGATGAAAGAAAATCCTTAGGTTTCCCCATAGATCCAGAGAAAGGGTATAGTCACCGACATTGTTTTGGGAAGGGAATTGGAATGGACAACACCTCCTGCTCTAGAAATGACATACACCATTCCAAAACAGAAGTTTGGAAGGGAATTTATGATTGCTATCCACCAGTTTACTTCTTGATACCATTTCCTATACTTCAGAGAAATGAGTATTGTCCACATTACATATTCAAAGATATTGCCTTTCTTGGGATTAAGTGGAGTTGCCCAAGGTCCAGACATTGTCTCCTTTTTGAGGAATGGCTCTCTTTCATCATTCGTTCGATAATGCTGTTGCTGTGCTTGGGTGACAAACATTTTCACGTGATGAACCGGAAGATGCTACACCTCAAGGGAACTGTTTGCTCAGCCATGTCTTCTTAAAGATATGAAAGCAACATCCGAGATACTGTCAGGCCCCATCCTTCTTAAAGCAGATACAGTGTACTAGCAGGTGTGGAATAGAAGATGTCAGGACAAATGAGTATGAGAGATAGGTGCCGTGACCTCCCCATGCTACTCTCCATCTGCCACTAGTATATCAAAGGGAAAACTATTGTCTCCACCTAGGTTGTTGTCTAAAGGACAGAGACTGGCAGCTTTAGTAGGAGCAATGAGGAAGGAAAGGTGTCATTGTAAGACAAGCCAAAATAAAGGAAGAAAGAAACAGGAAAATTTTGGATGGAAAGGGTTGGTATACTAGGTCGTCTGCATAATGTGCCTATCAAGGCAGACAGAGTTGTATGGAAAACTTAGCATCCTTGATAACTATTATTTCTCTACTGTTACAGGACAGAATTCTGGAGGTCTTCTTATTCTTTATGCAGAAAAGGTAAGCACCGAGTCTCTATCTCTTGACTCAATCATTGTTGCTAAGTCTGGGAATTTCTAAGAATCACAACTTGGACTACACGATTTCACAGAGTATACGTTCTAAGATGATAGTCTCTTGACCATTATGTTTTTGTTTTTGCCCATGTCCTTAAGTCTATCACTCTTCAGTGCTTTGACATACTAGGTCTCATAGAGGGGAATTCCCTTCTCCAGCTAGTGAAAAATTAAAGAAATATTACCCTTGAGTGACCTCAGGTGTGTGAAGCTTATTCAAAAATGTCTCTTAAAACCACCATTATATTCAATCTTTCTGATGTATGGTAGATTTGACATGCTCAATTTTCATGTACCCCATGATTCAAGGGTTTTTCACTTCACCTCCATTCACCCAACACTTCTTTCCATGCTTTTTGAGCAGTCCTCTTCCTGAGAATTACCGCCTAGCCCAGCCTTGAATGTAGCCTTCTCGCAGACCGAGAAGCAAGATAAGTGTTGCTCTACTCTGACTTTAATATATGTGAATTTCCCCCTTTGAGTTTTGCAAAGATTTTGTCAGCTCTCCAGGTTACTGTTGCATCTGGGCGTGTCTCTTTTCTAGGAGACCCTTTCAAATGGCAGCTTGATCATATATGTTTGGCAGAAAGCATTTTATCTCAAATCTGAAAAATAGGAGTGTGTGGAACGACTCTGGATTCCAAAGCTCAGAGAAAGCCTCAGAGTCAAGTCCTATATAATATTTACCTAATATGGAATTTCAAGCGCAACCTTTGTTAATGTTCAGGAAATAAAAGGCATTTTGTCAAAAAGAGACACACAAACACAGAAAACTTTACCAGAAAGATAAAATTGAATTTGAGTTCATTGGTGATATTTGCCTATTATTGCTGGTTCTGCTGGCTTTCCTCTCTTGATAATAGCACAGGGAAATCCATGCGGTTGAGGTTGTTAGGCTAAGAATTTCACCATGAAAGCAACATGGATATTGGCAGGACAGACTGCAATGTCCCTAGAGGTAAACTGAGGAAACACTTGGGTGCTAGAAAGGGTGGAGGATAAGGCATAAAACAATGTTGATGATCATGATGATGATGATAATGATGGTGATGATGACACACTGAAGTAGGAGGAATAGGAAACTATCAAACACTTCCATCTTGAATAGATAATCAAGAAATCCAGGAACATTTTTGCCCTTTGAAACATATTAAGTACACCTCTGTATTTTTGTTGCATTTTATTTTATACTTTTCTTCTTTTTGTCCATGAAGCTAGTTGTCAAGATCAAATTCACCTCATCAAAATTTTTTATGTGTTCATCTTTTTTCTGTTCCTATGGCACAATAGAGTGTTGATATTTGTTGATGGCAAATGGGCTATAAAGTATAGGAGAAAACGTCTTCGTATTCTCCTTGATTCTTTACCTCAGTTGAGATCCTGAGAAAGAAGCCTGCTGCACAATGCTGATCTTCCTCAACATCTTGGACTTCATGATATCACAGTTCTAATATGATGCTATTGACTACTATGTTTTTATTCCTGACAATATCCTTAAGTCTATCACCTTTCAGTCCTTTGACATACTAGGTCTAATAGAGGGGTTTCCCGTTCTCCAGCTAGTGAAAAATTAAAGAAATATTACCAATGAATTACCTCAAGTGTGTGAAGGTTATTGAATCATATTCGATCTTTCTGATATATGTTAAATTGGACATGCTCAATTTTCATGTACCCCATCATCCAATGATTATTTACATGATGTCCCTACATTCCTTTCCATTCTTTTTGGGCAATCTTCTTCATGAGCATTGCATCAGAGAATAGTATCAGGGTCAATTCAAATATAGTATTTACCTAACATAGAATTTGAAGCTGAACCTCTGTAAATTTTTATCAAATAAAAGATCATGATGTTACAAAACACACAAATACACAATCGGCAACAGTCTCATGCTAGCAATCAGAGCAGTTAGCAGGAAGAGCTTGCTCCTGAGTCACTGAACTTGCTTGGGCAGGCTAAAAAAGTGGCCATCACTCAGGGATGGTTCTAGCCCTCAGGCCATTGATCAGTGATATCTCTCATGGCACAATGATCCTCCTCCACAGCATCATGCTCTCAGGCCCTGGTCAGCATCAGCAGTCCTTTCCTGGTCATCAAGTGCACACCGAGGATGGCTCTGACAACACTTTGTTTCTTTTTTCCCAAAGGGGTCTTTAACAAGAACAGAATGCTTCTGATCAAAGGCATCCATCGGGCTGAACCTTTGTGCCAACCATGTCAATACATACCTCCTAGACACTGTTTGTGGCACTGGCAAGCAATGGTGCTTTGTCCAAACTCTAGGCAGAGCTTTGTTCTCTCGAGAACTGGGTCAATGATGACAAACCATTTTCACGAAAAGAGATGATGACATAAAAATCATGCTCAATAGGATTATTCTGAGGCCCAGACTAAAGGACGGGGGCAATGAGGGGGCCTGGTCCCCCGTTTGGGCCAGGGTGCAGGCCAAAATCCCCATGCTGTTTTTCCCAATCGGGGACCCCCTAATGGGGCAGGGGAACGACTTTAGGAGAACACTGCGTGCTCCCTCAAATGGCACCTCGTGTCAAACATTGCTCTTGAGCCAGTCTCCATTTCTAAAGCCCTGCTCATGTTCCCATCATCTCTTCTGCCTTTCAGTGACCGGAGATACTGTCTTGGAGCACAAGTCAACACATCTTAATTCAGGTAAGTGGAAAGTTTAGCCCATAGGCTTTGATTTCTCCAGGCCCGGTTCCTTCACCTGTTCATATTTCTGAAACTCTAAGAGAAGATACTCAAGTTAGAAACCCAGGAGACAGTAGTTTGGGGCTTGATACCTAGAATGTGAAAACCCTTAGGCCTCGGTGTCCAGAATGGCATTCCAAATGGACAACCTTGGAAAATTCCAAAGGACATGGACATGAGCTACCTATCTGGGGACTCCAAATAGGTCACAAGGAGGAGTCATAATGATGGGTCCTTCTATGGTTCCCATGACACCTAGAGAAGAACTGGACATTTGATTCCGTGATCCTTGTTTTCATTATGGCTGATTGTAGTGAGGAGCAGAGCAGGTCTGTTTTTTGTCCCACCCGGCTCTCGCCCGGCTAGTTTTACACCCGAAATAACAACACACAAATTGTGTTCATTTAAACACTGCTTGGCCCATTAGATCTTGACTCTTACTGACTAACTCTCACATATTGATTAACCCATTTCTATTAATGTGTGTAGCATCGTGAGGAGGTAGCTTACTGGGAAGATTCTAACGTACGTCTATTTTGGGTCACCACTTCATTACATCTGCCTCAATTCCCTTCTTCCCAGCATTCTGTTCATCTACTCTGCCCACCTAATTTTCTGCCCTTTCAAAAAGTCAAGGCAGTTTCTTTATTAACCAATGAAAGTGACACATATAAAGATGACCTTCCTTATAATTTCTACTTTTTCTTTTTTAAAAAAGAAAGGCTTTAACTTTAACATAGTAAAATTACATATAACAAAACAGTTATCAAGCAGGAATTACAGTTGCAATATTTATCTCTTTTATCTTTGATCATAACTAAGGAAAACTATAACTATTTATTCTTCAACTCCATCAAGGACTTCAGAAGGATATAATACTATGTATGTAAACAAGAAACAAGCAACTTCCAAACTCTAGAATTGACAGAGACAACTCGCTCCCTGGACAGTCACCCAAAGTTTTATTGTTCCGTTGGGGCATCCATCTTCAGCCTATAGGCCCATAGTTTCTAGCAGACAGGAGATGAAGCAGGAAATTTCAAAGGCAGTTAACACACTATCTGCTGTGTCTTGCAGAATGTCTCACAGACTATTTCATGAATCAGGAACCCCAATAGAACATCTGACCTTTATGCAAGTTCAGCAGTCCTCTCTCTGTGGGTTCTCTGTGTCCAGTTTATGCAACAGTCCAGGCAAGAGCAGTTTCTTGCCCAAATGGCTAACCAACTCCATAAGGAGCCTCTTTGATGCCCATCTTCCTCTTGAAGTAGCTGGTGCTGCCAGGAGCAGACGTGTCTCATTGTCATGAAAAGCCCTGAATTATTAAAACATTAAATGCCATATTCTGTAGTCTTTGAAAGATATGAAGAATGCCTATCAGAAATATATCTATGCACATCTTGAAAATCTAACATGAATACAAGCTTGACTATTATTGATGATTATCTATTAACAATTTATATAAATCACATTTTAAAGGAACTACACAATCACAATACCTTAATCAAGATCAGAAATACATATACATATAGCAAAATTGACCTTAAAATCCATCCCAATGCAAATTATTCATATCTATAAAATATCCCCCTTTAAATGTCAAAGAACATTTATAAACAAGATTTGGGAATATGGGCACAGTTGTTTCTCTCCAAACTGCTTAGTGCCGAATGGAGGCGCTGTTATTCAGATCTTTCATGGTGTAACCTGTGTGTTAGATTCAGCTCAGTCAGCAGTTGAGTGAAGTAATTTTTTGAAGGCATTCACAGCAATCTTTCAGGAGGGCGTGGTCCATCATACCATATTGGAATAGAAGCAATCCAAAGGGCTTCTTCCTCTGTGAAAACAAAAGAAGACCATTTCCAAAGCATCATAACCTTAGATCCAAATTTTGAAGTCAAGGTATTTTCACAATACCTATCTTGGATTAGTTCAGCAGCATTTATAAACAAATATCTTTTAGCATCTATTGCTCCTTCCTCAGCATTCAAACAATTCAAATAGTGCATAATAGCATACAGTATCTAGATTCTCTGTGTATTTTCCGTATTTGTGTGGCTTTATTTTAACCTCTATTTCATTTCTTTTTACTTTTATTTTTTGAGACAGGTTCTCTGTATATCTTTGTCCTGGAATAACACTGTAGACCAGGCTGTCCTTGAACTCTCAGAGATCCTTCTGTCTCTGCCTCCCAGACATTGGGTTTAAAGGTGTGTCCTGCCACACATTGAAGTCACAGAGGTCAATCTACCTCTGCCTCCCAAGAGTTGGGATTAAAGGTGTGTATCACCATACCCGACTACTCTCTTTTTTTACTTTAAGAACTTTACCCTTTAGCCTACATACACTTTAATACACAGTAAATCATTTTGAGCATGAGACTCAATTTCAGGGTCATGGGTTCGAGTCCCATGTTGGGCGCCATTTGTAGTGAGGAGGTAAGCAGGCCTGCTTTTCGTCCCACCTAGCTCCCACACAAATAGCTTTACACGTGAAATAACAATACACAAATTGTATTCATTTAAACACTGCCTGGCCTATAAGCTCTAGAGTATTAAGGGCTAAATCTTACATCTTGATTAACCCATTTCTATTAATGTGTTTAGCACCATGAGGTATAGTGGCTTACTGGGAAGATTCTAACCTAAGTCTGCCTTGGGTCAGAGCTTCCTCGCATCTGCCTCACTTCCCTTCTTCCCAGTATTCTCTTTAGGCTATTCCACCCACCTAATTTTCTGCCCTATCTAAATTGCAAGGCAGTTTCTATATTAACCAATGAAAGTAACACATAGACAGATGAACCTCCTCCATAAACTGATAATTCAGATTGGGAGTGGCAGAAAAAGAAGTTCTAGTCAGCTTTGGCAGTGGCTATCGAAGCTAATACCTTGCCCTAATGGACTTCAGGAATGAATAGCCATTTGGCATGTCTGGGACACATTTGTCAGTCCAGAGTTCTTTCCCAGTGCTAATTCCATAGAGGGAAAACTAGAATATCAAATGGCACCTAGGCTTCTTCAGCCTTACCTCCTCTACCTGTGATTTAAAGAACTTGACCTACCTTTCAGCTAGTAAAAAAGGGAGACAATTCTGGATGCTCTAACAGGACAGATGGTCTCTTCATGGTAATGGAGCCATTAAGGCAGCCTCATTTTGAGAAGTTCATAGCACACAACAGAGGCAGTGCCTATCAGCCCCATGCATAACCATCTTCCCTGGAAGACATTGCCTTCACAATTCTGCCTGGGACTAGGAATATCCACAGAGATGAGGAGTAGGCAGGAACCACCACAATCTCTGATGGTGCAATAACAACTGTAATACTTTCTTCATTAGTGTGTGGACTTTGGTAGTCAGAGTTGAATGTGACACACTTGTAGCATGTCAATTGGATGCCAAGTCTAAGACATTAGTAGACCTGATGCTGGAGAGGCAAGATTCAAAATTATCAAATCCCTGACTAATGATTGATGAGAGGCAGCAGTCTCATGCTAGCAATCAGACTAGTCAGCATGAAAAGCATGCTCCTGAATGACTGAACTTTGCTTGGGAGGCTAAAAAAGCGGCCATCATTCTGGGTTGGTACTCCTCTTCAGGCCATTGATCAGTGCCCTCTCATGTGCCACAATTATCATTTGCCATGGCATCATGCTGTCAGGCCCTGGTCAGCATCAGCAGTCCTTTGCTGGTCATCAAGGGCACGCCAACGATGGCCCTGAAAACATGTTGTTTCTTCTTTCCCAAAGAAGCCATTAACAAGAACAGAAGGGCTTCTGATCAAATCAGAGAATTTCATCGATCAAGCTGAAACTTTGTGACAACAATGTCAATACATACCTCCTAGACACTGTTTGCGGCACTGGTAAGCAATGGTGCTTTGTCTAAACCCCAGGTGGAGCTTTGATCTCTCGAGAACTGGGTCAATGATGACAAACCAATGTCACGAAGAGAGATGATGACATAAAAATCATGCTCAATAGGATTACACTGAGGCCAAGACTAAATGACGGGGGCAATGGGGGGCCTGGTCTACCTGGGGCCTGCTTGGGCCAGTGTGCAGGCCAATATCCCCATACTGTCTTGCCCCATCGGTCCAGGTGCATGACTTAAGGAGAACACTGAGTGCTCCCTCCAATTGCACCTCATGTCAAACATTGCTCTTGAGCCTTCTCCATGTCTGAAGCCCTGCTCACATACCATCATATCTTCTGCCCTTAGTGACCAGGGACACAGTCTTGGAGCACATGTCAACACATGTTTCTTCAGGTAAGTAAAAAGATTACCCCAACTGCCTTGATCATTCCATGCCCTGTTCCTTTACCTGTTCATATTTTTGAAACTCTATGAAAAGATACTCAAGTTAGAAACCCAGGAGACAGTAGTTTGGGGCTTGATACCTAGAATGTGAAAACCCTTAGGCCTCGGTGTCCAGAACTGCATTCCAAATGGACAACCTGGGAAAATTCCAACAACTTTGCTATACGGCTCCTCTGTAAATATGACCTACAGTTTCTTTATATTGTTTGGATTTATAAGCAAGCTGAGAGATTCACAAACTTCACAGTTGGAACATAGGTCCAATTCCTTCTTTCAAGAAGCACTTCCTTGAGTTCCATTCGTCCAAAATGGAAAACTGAGGAGAAAATATGGGGATCAGACCCATAAGGAGCATAAAACTGCCTTAGATACCTTACTTATCAAAATTTTAATGGGGTGAAGTCAAACATTTCTCTAAACTAACAATTACCATCAGAAAGGCAAAAAAAATCAAAGAAATAAATTATCTTTCATGGAAACAAGGTGAACGAAAATCCTGAGGATCCACAGTAGATTGGGTCAAATACAGAGCTCCACCAACATTGAACCTGGATAGTAAAGTTGAATGGAGAACCTCTCCTGGTCTATATTTGATATTAATCATTCTCAAACACAAAATACACAAAGAGTTCACTGTTGCAATCCAACTTTGAAGTTCATGTAGTATTTGCTTCATCAAAAGGAAATAAACCTTTTGCTCCTAACATATCAAGTAGCTTACACAGCTCAGCAGAAAGCTCAATTGCCCAAGGTCTGACAATATTTGGGTTTTGCATGACATCTTGGTCTCACCTTTCCTTCCATGGTGCTCTTGCTTTGCAAGGGAGACACACAGACTCACATGATAAATCCTAATATGATACACATCGAAGCAAATAGTTCCTTGGCCAAGTCATCTAAATCACATGGCAAGCACAGCATAGATATAGTCAGGACTCTTCCTGCTTAATACATGTTCATTTTGTTCTGAGTCCCGGTAAGAATATTGTGAGGACCAATTTATTTGAGATCTACTTGCCATGTCCTCTTATTGCTAGAGTAAATCTGTCATCATTATAATAAAAAGAAACAATTCCCAGCCACTTCTTTCTGTCGCAAATGTACATAGAATGCCACATTTACAAAGAAGCGATCAAGAAGGAAAGTAGTCATTGAAACACAATACAAAATGAAGTGGAGAATGTATCAAGCCAATGGTTTTATTTTAGGGTGGGAAAGTGTTGAGAGTGTGCAGGCTGCGGCTAGCAAGGAAGACAGATTTCTGTGGAGACAATTCCATCCTCAATAATTTTATTTCTCATTTCTTCCAGAATAGAACCCTGAACATCACCTCTTTTTCTGGAAGAAGTGGTAAGCACTGAGTATCTATCTGTATTCTCAATAATATTTCACTAAGACTTCGGATTTCTAAAAATCAACATCTATGACTTCAGGAGTTCAAGGACTTTGATTTGTAGGAATATATTCTCGTGACCATTTTGCTTTGTTTCCATGTCACTGGAATGCTCATGGTTTAAGAGCTGTCTTCCCTGGATCGATGATGACAAAAAGTCTCTGAGGACGGTGATTGACTCATGATATGCCAATCTGAGGTCCAGGTAGGAGGTTCTCTAAGAACTTTGATGTTTCCAGAACATGGCTACCACTCTTAAATTTTGAAGGAATAGAAATAAAAGTGCAGCCTGGCTTTGATCTCCTAAATTTCATGGAAAGTACAATTTGTAGCATGTTAAAACTGTCTAACTGTTTGCTTCAATACATTACCTCTGAAAAGCAATGTACTGAAGCATGCATGTTATATTGATTTGAAATAATTGGCTGTTCCATATTGAAACACTCAAAAGTGGAGAAAGAAATGATTTCTTCCCAGAAAATCTACATGATCCTCTCCAATGAATAGGACATTCCTATATTGGCAGGAGATCAAGAAGAGATAGGAGGACACCTGTCCAGCACGTCTGAGAAATTTGGAGGACGTTGGACTTCCCTTGCTTTCCAAATCTAGGCAAAACATGTGATAATTTCCCATATTGTTAGATTCATTCCTTTTCTAATGCATGCAGGAATGCATGATGATTTCCCTATTGTGAGAGTCATTCTATTTCACTGTGTTCTCTGAATATATCATAATCTCTGGATGGTGTACCAATTCAACATACTAATCGTCATCTCGTTCTTGAAGCCTTATATCAAGGTGCTTTCATATGTATGCTCAGAAAACATATGTTCAAATCATAATTTCTTATTCAAATGTGAGGGGGACTTTTTGATTAGGTCCAATAAAAAGCAGTTTTTATTTTAATACTGACCTTGACTGTGACCTTCAGGTTGTTTCCATTGTTTGGATTTATTTGAATGCTGAGAGATTCACAAGGAGTATAGCTGGCACACACACACACACACACACACACACACAGGCTCGCACACACACACACACACACATATTTCCAAATTGCAGCAAGAATTCCATTCATATCAATGTTTAGAAAATGCTCAGCTCATGAAACAAATATGAAGCATGAACACAAAAACATAAATGATTGAGCAGATGTAACAGGGGTGAAGTCAAAATTTCAAGGAGCAAACAATTTCCATTTAACAAAAATAATTGAGAACGCCGAGCGGTGGTGGTGCACACCTTTAATTCCAGCACTCAGGAGGCAGAGGCAAGCGGATCTCTGTGAGTTCTAGACCAGCCTGGTCTACAAGAGCTAGTTCCAGGACAGGCTCCAAAACCACAGAGAAACCCTGTCTCGAAAAAACAAAACAAAACAAAAATAATTGAGAGA
>NW_026068394.1:0-2280 GCF_014885135.2 Alexandromys fortis | reverse complement strand
GTTGTTGGAGGAAGTCTTGCATTGGCGCCTTCCCATCTCCTCCTTCAAATGGAGCCAGGAGAGGCCTGGTGTCTTGGTCCAGTCTTTGCGTCCAGATGGAACTCCTCAGGACCACTCTGGGTGGGTTGTGGATGCAAGCCTGATGTCTCTCCTGGTGCCGGGTTCGGATCTCCTTGCTGCCTGGGTGTCTCGTAAACAAAGGACCTACCGCTAGCTGCAGGCAGGCTAGTGGGAACAAAGGAGCTACCACCCTCGCGTTTGCCCTGCTGATTCGGATTCGGTCCTAGAGCCCGGACAGGCTGGGCTGGGAGATGTTATGTGGTCAACGAGGGAAGGGAGTCAGATGGAGGGGGGGAGGGATGTGGATGCAAGCTGGGTGGGATAGGAAGAGAGAGGGGGTATCGGGCAGAGTAGCCCCTGAGGATGACCAGGAAGTGTAGGAGGGTTGTCTGAGTTCCCTGTCCCAGGCTGCTGCCGCTGTCAGAAACTCACTCACCCCAGTGATGTCTCTCCTGGTGCCTGGACCGGATCTCCTTGCTGCCTGGGTGTCTCGTCGAGAGATAAATTTCATATAAGACAGAGACATGACAAAAAATAGGTTTCATGAAATACCACATGAATGTCTACAATCACCAATATTGTACATGAAAAAAATTGAGTGGAGATACCTGCTGGTCTAGAAATGACAAACACCATTGCAAAACAGAAGTTAGAGAAGGAATTCGTGATTGCTATCCACAAGTTCATGTTATCATATCCAATACTTCAGGGATATAAGATATCTACATGTTACATATTCATGTTGGTTGGAAAGGCTGGCAATGCTAGGTAGTCTGCATACTGTGACTATCGAACAGACAGAGCTGTATGGAGAGCTTAGCATCTCTGATAAGTTTTCTTTCTCTACAGTTACAGCATACAATCCAGAAGGACTTCTTATTCATCAGGCAGAAATGGTAAGCACCGAGTCTCTATCTCTTGGCTCAATAATAGTTTCACAAAGACTGGGGGTTTCTAAAAGTCAACATCAATAACTATAGGATTTCACAAACTATAATTTCTAGAACAGTACTCTCTTGACCACTATGTAGTGATTCCGGCCAAATTCCTCATGTCCATCACTCTGCAGTCTTTGCTATCCTATGTCTCATGGAGGGAAATTTTCCTGCTCCAGCTAGTGAAAAATTATAGAATTAATGCCATTGATTTTACATTTTTTAATTTTATTAACCTCAGGTGTTTGAAGCTTATCCTGTAAAGTCTTTTAAGACCACCATCACATTCAAACTTTCTGATATATGATAAATATTGGATGTAAAATTTTCAAGCAACCCATGATTCCATATGATTTTCACCTGACCTCCACTCACCCAACACTACTTTCAATCCTTTGGGCAGGTCCTCTTACAGAGGATTGCAACAAAGCTCACCCTTGAATGGAGATTGCCTAGCATACCTAGAAGCAAGATAAATGTTTTGCTACTCTGACTTGAATCTATGTGAATTCTGAAATGTCTTCATTTGAGTTGCACAACTATTTCATGAGCTTTACAGAATGATGGTATGTCTTTTCACGTCTGCTTTGATGAAAAGCCTCTCAAAATTACCATTTATCATGTATGTTTTGAACAAAGCATTTTACCTGATATCTGAAAAATAGGATGTGGATTCCAGAAATCAGAGAAATTATCAAGTATATAGTATACTTGATATATAAAATGTATACTGTATAGTATTTACTTCACATAGAAGCATAAGGTGAAATTTTATAACTTCTTATGTAATAAAAGTGCATGGTGTTACAAGAGACACAAAACATACAAGCCAAGTCCTATATAATATTTACCTAATATGGAATTTCAAGCTGAACGTTTGTTAATATTCAGGAAATAAAAGAGGATTTTGTCAAAAGAGACACACAAACACTAAAAACTCTACCAGAAAGATAAAATTGAATTTGAGTACATTGGTGATAATTGCCTATTATTGTTGGTTCTGCTGGCTTCCCTCTCTTGACAATAGCACAGGGAAAGCCATGCGGTTGAGGTTGTTGGGCTAAGATTTTTCCCATGAATGCAACATGGATTTTGGCAGGACTGACTGCAATGTCCCTAGAGGTAAACTGAGGAAATACTTGGCTGCTAGACAGGGTGGAGGATAAGGCATAAAACAATGGTGATGATCGTGATGATGATGATGGTGATGGTCATGATGAGGATAATGATGACACACTGAAGTAGGAGGAATAGGAAACTATCAAACACTTCCATCTTGAATAGA
>NW_026068393.1:113598-117674 GCF_014885135.2 Alexandromys fortis | reverse complement strand
ATGATCATGGGCACACCCATCACTCTGTTGTTATTTCTAGGGCAGAATTCAATCTGTTAGCGTTTGACTTAAGCTTCTGCACCTATGATGTTCTTCTTAGCATCACTGTTGAAAAAATAACTGGTGTTAATTTTTCAGCAACTTCACAAAAGTATGGGGAAGTGCTGGGTCGCAGCTCAATGGCAGAGATCTGCCCTGATGTGGGGACCATTCTGGACAGAACACCGTGCAGCACAGCCATTACCCTACAGCTGAAGGAAGTACCATTTCACTGACATGATGAGCTTTCTTTCCCTCATGGGCGAGTTTATCATGGTTTGCCATCCTGGCAAAAATCAAAGTAGAAAGTTTAGAAATTTGTTTTGCTTTGCAGTCATCTTTCACTTACAATTAGCTTGTAAAATAATGTTTAACAGCTTCCGTCAAAACCCTGAAAACTGTAGCTTTTTAAAAAGTAGTGTTTTGGTTCACATATGTGTGGGTACCACACATGGGACTGGTGCTCATGGAGTTCTGAAGAGGGATCCCCGAAACTGAAGTTAGGGATGTTGGTGAGCCAGCATGCTGAAAACTAAACCCAGGTCCTCTGCAAGAGCAGCAAGCGCTCTGAACCTCAACACTATCCCAGTGCCTGTAAACTGCTCCTAATTTCATATTCATAATAATGCACCAGTACTTCTTAATATCATGACAGCTGAGATTGGACATGGCTTCCGGATGGTTAGAGTAATATATGTGAGGATTGGGTGTAATCATAACTGAGGCAGGAGAATACTAATCATCATATCACTAATTATTTATTTATTTATATTTCATTTTTATTTATGTATTTTGAGATGGGATCTTTCTATGTCCACTTGGCTGGCCTCGACTCATCAGACTGGCCTCTAACTCACAGAGATCCACCTGCCCGTGCAGCCTGAGTACTGGAATTAAAGGCATGAGTCAACCCTCCTGGCTACAGCTATTGAATTTCTATAGGCCCAAGGGTTCTCTCATAAATATCCTGAAATCTACATGTAGATGTGGTGCAGGGGTATAAAAATTATACTGGAAGGTGGGAATCCTGAGAAGATACACAAAATAATTAAATCACAGAAAAGAAAAATAGAATCCTGAAGTCAAACAACCTTGTGGGAAAGAAGTTTGTTTTGACTCCAGGAATCCAATTTAACTAAACCATGAGGATGCATCTGAATTTGTGACTCATTTTACAAGAAGGTAATATTATCTAAAACTGTAAAACCATAGGAACACTAGAGAAGTTTCTGGAAGCTGAATTACTAGGTCAAGTGATAAAACTACTTATATATTTTATATTCACCATTGGGTTTTCCACAACAATTTTCTATTGGGCGGGTCTGTGGAGGCACGCTCAGCACCTGATAGGACACAGGCCTAGGGCTCCATATCTATTATAAACCAGCACATTCCTCTATGTTCCCCAAGTACCCCGAGCAAGGAGGAAATCACTGTCCCAAGATGAGTTCAGACTGGCCATGAATTCAGATAGGTCCCAGGTAAGGAAAGCATTGAACACTCTGCTGAAAGTTCACAGTCAGGCTAAAGAAAGAAGTCTGGTCTCCCAGGAGATGAACAGTGAGGAAGCCAGAGGTGTGTGATCACTCAAATGTAGACTGAATGCCTAATCATGATGTTCATGTGATGTAACTGAGCTAGAAACACACAGGAAGTTGTGTGTTCTCACTGTGATGAGCATTCTGGTTCACGGGAGAGCTAATGAGTGTGTGTTAGTGTGTGCTAGTGTGGGTTAGTGCCAGTCAGTGCCTATTTCTACACAGGAGGGCAGCCCCAGATGTCAGTCACTTTCCCTGATGCCCTGCCAGAGATTTTCATCTCCATCTGAAGAGCTGTCAGGAGCCAAGCATGGTGTCGGCCTTGGGAGCCTGCTGTGGGCATCCTGAGCTTGAGGCAGGCAGAACACACACTGTGAATCACAGGCCAGCCTGGGGTACACACCAAGACCCTGTCTGCCTCCCTCCCCTCTAAAATACTAAAACAAAACCACAACCAAACTACACTGGGTCTAAAGCGACTGTGCCGCTGAGAAAGAAGCAGTTTCCTTTCTGGTCAGTTAATAGTTGCACTCCACCCTGTTCTCTGCACTCCTGAGCCATCTCAGTTCCTCATTCCTTACCAGCCCCTCCTGTCCCACACCCTCCTTACCAGGTCCAGTCCTAGGCCAAGCACCCCTAGATTACCAGCCACAATGAAGGGGGCAGAAGTCATATTTCACACCGAGTACAAAATGACAGTGCCCCTGAGATTATTAAAACCCGAGGGTGCTACCGTGCAGTCACACTGAGAGGAGCTGTGGGCTAGCCTGGGACAATGACCATCTCAGTTCAAGGGCCTGTCTCTGAAAACTGACTATGGTTCATATCCACTACCTTCAGGCACACGGCTGTGACACTGTCCTTAAAAACCAAGGCAGACACCAGAGCTCACCAATTTCCAAGATTGATGTAGAGCTCACTCAAGTCCTGGAGCCATGGGTCTAATTTACCAGGTTTCCTTCTTAAATTGTAGCATTGAGTTTCGGGACATTATCTCAAAAGAAAACTAGGGTTCAGGGAGTCCAGTCAGCTCCCTTTGGAAGTAAAGAGGATGACATTCAGATGTCCTTACTTTCCCCCAAATGCAGGTTGGTAGGAAAGCAGAGAAAGAGTGGCCAGGAGAGGAAGGACCTGCTTTCTGTGGAACAGAAGCAAACACCCAAGCCTAGACCACGCTGTCTCTTTCTCTCCTGGGTTGGCACTGTGCATTTCCCTTCGAAAAGCAAAGTTCCCATCTTCTAAATCACAAAGTTCCATAGGGGCTGATTTCTTTCTGGCTCTAAAGTGCTGCTCCTCCCCTTCCAGGAACCATGTTTTCTTACCTTGCAACAGGGTCGGGTCTCCAGGAGAATAGGGAACCCTCAAGAGTCTCTAGAGAGTCACACAAGCCTGCCAGACACAGCCCCTCATGACCTCCCTATTCCTGCCTCACTAGTCAGTCACAGAATGAGCATAGTAGCTTCTCACTCAGCAACTTAACCTCCCCCCCCCCCAAGAGAGGAAGACATTTGCTCTCACCTCAGCTCCGGTGACTCCCGAGTCCTCAGCAGTCTGTGCTTTGACAGAAGAGTCTATGAAGATGCCAAGGAGTCGAGATTCCTACAAGTAAACCAGGTTGGGTTTACCTGAGAGGTATGGGTTGTGCTGGCAACTCCCCCACTCCATATCCCCCAGGATGTGGACAGGCCCTGACACTGGGTGGGAAAAGGAAGAGAAAGACAGTGGGGTCTTGGATGCTGCAATGGACCTGGCTCATTTACTCAGTGTCCTGGGAGCTGAGTTCATTGAAGCCAGAGCACTGGTAGTCTTCTGGTTGTTTTTCTTATCCAGAGAGGCAGGAGGGGTGACCTTGGGTGACTAAAAACCTCCCCTGATAAACTCTTAGAGAGCAACCGGCTAATATATAGCCAAGGTGTGGTTACTTGATGCCCCGAAGTGGACGAGTTTTTTGAATTAAACTGCTCTACTCTGGGACTTTGAGCATTGCGTCACTCCAGGAAGTATGATGGGGAACTTTCATGCTCTGTGTAATTCTCACTCAAATGGATGAAGACAAGAACAAGAACAAACTAAATGCAAACAAATGTGAAAGTGTGTTGAGAACACAGGGACCAGATGGAAGGAGAAGGGCAAAGGGAGGGTAGAGGTTCAGGGGAATTTGTTCCTATATAATAAATGAAAGAAATTCTAATTTAATTTAGAAAAGAAATGAACTGTTTGTGGTCTCTTAGGGGGAGCACCAGCCTTCCATCTTTAGCAGCCATCCTAGAGCAGCCTAAGCCCCAGAGCTACAAAGGGCAGGTGCTGGAGGGCTGGGAGGAGGAGAGCAGTGAGTGTCCTGAGGAGAAAGAAGGGGCCTGCAGAGGGCTTCTGTTAGCCCTTGGGTACCTGGCAGGAGCCTTCAGACAGAAACCTGGCCAGCCCAGGGTCCTATGACCACCATGTCACCACATAGTCTGTCTGCATGCCCTATGTGCCCTTCCCCATCTAAGAGAAAAG
>NW_026068393.1:106993-108418 GCF_014885135.2 Alexandromys fortis | reverse complement strand
AAAAAAAAAAAAAAAAAAAAAATCCACAGTATTGGGCTGTTGAAAGAGAATAAGATTCTAGAAGCCCTGATTAGTGCAAGCGTCAGACACTGGCAGATTCAGGTCTAAGGCTTGAGAAGGACACAGCTCCATTTTGCCTCTGTGAAATAGTGCAGTTCTAGGCAAAAGGCTGAGGTTGGCTTCCTTTCAATTGCTCCACTTTTCCAAAGTTCTGTTTCTTAGAAAACGAAAGAAAGCACAGTTCTCTGTCCCTCTCGGCCTCCACCCTTCTTATCTCAAGGAGCGAAGGCGTCTCTTCCTGTTGGGCAATATTCATCGCATTTCATATGATATCATGAGTTCCGGCTTAAGACTGAAGAAACTGTATTAAAAAACACTAAATCCCTTGCAGAGCAAAGGGGCGAAAGGTTTAGTTGAACTCTAAACTGAAGCATAAATCTAATTAATCTCATCAATAAAAACCAGGAGTCAGATATTGGGGTAAAAACATGAGAGATCAGAGAAGCAGGGGAACAGCCAGCAGTGACTTCCTACCTCCTCGGTTCCTCCGATGAAAAAGGCCTAGATCCCTTCTCCACCCTGCCTTATCACTTCCTGTATCAATTTCTACAGACAGAAATTTCTGTCCTGCCCAGTCCCGTAGCCATTCAGTCCCAATTAAACACATTAATTATAACTGGTTTGGCTTATTAGTTCAAGTTTATTAATAACTAGCTCTTACAATTTAAATTAACCCAAAATTCTTATCTATGTTTTGCCGCTTGGCTTGGTACCTGTTCTCAATGAGGCATTCTCATCTTGCTTCATCTGCATCTGGGTGGTGACTGCATCTCTGACTTTCCTCTTTTCAGAATTCTCCTAGTCTGGCTGCCCCGCCTATACTTCCTGCCTGGCTATTGGTCAATCATTGTTTCACTAAACCAAAATGCTGCAGGAAGGTTTACCCGCCTACTGAGGCATGTGTAGTAATAAGAGCAGCGGGGCTGCTTCCCCGGCACCCGGCCGCCCGCACGGCTAGCTTATGCCCGAAATAATTACATGGAAACTGTATTCTTTTAAACACTGCCTGGCCCATTAGTTCTAGCCTCTTATTGGCTAGCTCTTACATATTGATCTAACCCATTTCTAATAATCTGTGTAGCCCACGAGGTGGCTTACCAGGGACAATCTTAACCTGCGTCTGTCTAGAGTGGGAGAATCATGGCGACTCACTGACTCGGCTTCTTTCTCCCAGCATTCTGTTCTGTTTACTCCACCCACCTAAAGGTTGGCCTATCAAATGGGCCAAGGCAGTTTCTTTATTAATTAACAAATGAAAGCAACAGATTAGAAAGAAATCACTCCCACATCAGGCATGACCTCATAGACTATTTACCCCGATGCCTGAGTGCATCCAGCCTCCTCTTCTTCTCTCTGCCCCCCCCC
>NW_026068393.1:81929-101064 GCF_014885135.2 Alexandromys fortis | reverse complement strand
TTCTCTTTGTATTTTCCATCATTATGTGGCTTCTTTTTTTGACTCTTTTTCTTTTATTTTTATTTTTTAATTTTTGAATTTTTTGAGACAGAGTTCTCTTTGGTTGTCCTGGAACTCACTCTACAGACCAGGCTGACTTCAAACTCACAGAGATCCTCCTGCCTCTGCCTCCCAAGTGCTGGGATTAAGGGCATTGTACTACTCTATTTCTTCCTAAGGACTTTATCCTTTTTCTTTTCTCTCCCAAGGCTACATATATTTTTACAAACACTGTAAACAATTTAGAAGTTTTTCCTTTTCATCTGAATCTGTCTTTATTGTATATCTCTATCTTTTTCTGACCACACGAGTCTTTAATCTGCTAAGTGATATGGCTAGGATTAAAGCTTCGGTTTTAGTGACTGGTTCTGGCCCATTCCTCAGCTTTTTGAGAGTCTAGCTTCATAGCAGAGGTACTGGCGGGAACCACCCTTATTGACACAATTCTGTGGAGTTTCTAGGCCCATGCCACCACCAAGATGCAAGTTACCAGCTGCTCATAAACACCATTTAAGTATTTGGTGGTAGAGACTCTTAACAAAACTGTCTTACAGTTTTTGCTGCTAACACTGAGTCAGGAAGCCTTTCTTCAAGGAGCCACCTCTGTTTGGTGCCAGCAAACTGAGTCTATTGAAAAAAAAAAGATGTTTACCAAGAAGCTGTGCTTGACTCTTTTCTAGCATCCTTTTTCTTTTTCTTTCTTTTAAAAATTTTCTCAGGCTTTATGTGGAATTTCTTGCCAAATGTTGTGGCGCCTTTTGTAGATAGAAGTTTCTGTCCCACTCGGAACTGCAGCATTCAGTCCCAATGAAACACACGGAGGCTTATATGAATTATAAACTGTGTGGCCTATTAGCTCAGACTTATGATTAACTAGTTCTTTTTTTTTAGTTTTTTTTATTATATATACAATATTCTTTCTGCGTGTATGCCTGAAGGCCAGAAGAGGGCACCAGGCCTTATTACAGATGGTTGTGAGCTACCACGTAGTTGCCTGGAATTGAACTCAGGACCTTTTGAAGAGCAGGCAATGCTCTTAACTACTGAGCCATCTCTCCAGCCCTGGCCTGCTTTCTTATAGAGCCCAGGACCATCAGTCCAGGGATGGCACCATCTACAATGAACCCCTCCACCAATCAATCACCAGTCAAGAAAGTGTGCCACAGACAGCTTCCAGACCATTGGTGGTGTCCAAATGCAAGGCTCTGAGAAGCAAATACGCCTGTATGTGTGACCTTGAATCAGGGCATCTTTCTTAGCTATGACGTCAGAAGCACAAGCGGACTAGGAAGAGCAGAGGGCTGGGGTGCAGGTCAAGGGCAGAGCACTGTCTAATGTGTAACGGGCCCTGGGTTTGAATCCTATCACACTAGCAGAAAACAATGAGATCCAAGTCACTAGACACCATCAAAACTAAATACCTATGCCATCAAAGTCAAGACACTGAAAAAAATGTAGGATAGGAAAGGTGTTTGCAAATTATCTATTTGATAAGATGCTTCTTTGCAGGAGCCAGGCATGGTGGTGGTGGTGGGCTCGCCTTTTATCCTCAGCACCCGGAGACAGAGGAGACTGAGTTCAAGGCCAGCCTGGTCTATAGATCAAGTTCTAGGACAGCCAGGCCTATGTAGAGGGACCCTGCTTTGAGCCCTCTTTCCCCTCAAAAGGAACACACAAAGAACACCTACAACTCAATAAAAAGAAGTAGCTCAATTGAAAAACAGGCAAGGGATTTGAATAGACATTTCTCCAGAGGAGACAGGCTTGTATGGATGATCAGCTCAGAAAGGATGTCTGTGATCATTGGTCGTAAGGGAATCCAATAGGAAGCCTTGGTGAGGATGCAGGGCAGCTGCAGCCCTCGGGTACTGCTAGGCACGAGGTCACTGGTGCCGCTACTTAGGGAAGCAGTCTGGCAATTCCTTAGTCATGGAGTTAACTCACCCCAGGTTAAGTCAACAGAAATGAAAACATGTTCACACGCGCGTACGTGGCTGTCCATGGCAGCACAACACCTAACACCTCAAATGCCCATCAGCTGATGAACTAGGTGACGAGTGTGGTCTCTACAGAAAATGGAGCGTTATTCAGCCATCCGAAGAAATGAGGTAGCAGTCCCTGCGGTAACATGGCTGAGCCTTAAAACATGTTTGGCTACAGGGGTTCAGTACAGAAGAATGAGAAGAGCCCTGGAGAAGGGACGCTGGTGTCAATACCCTGAACTGTTGGTTTAAAACTGGTCCAAGTGGCAATGTCACATTAATGACAACTCCCAACACATGTTCAGGGAGTGAAGCCAGATCCAAAGGCTACTGATGACGTCATTTGTATGACATGTCCGGAACAGGCCAGTCACGGGCACAGAGGGGAAATTAGTGACTTCTTGAGGCTGGAGTGGAGGATGGGAAGAAAGAAGTAACCCCCAATAGATATGGGTTGCTTGGGGTAGGGTATCATAGGGATGTTCTAGAATTGGTGGTGCCTGTTGTTCAAGCTTGTGCATATAGTTAACCCCACTGATACTGAGTTCAACAGTGTAGTTTTTCTCCCATAGAAATAAAAATAAAATGTACATTTCTATGCTGTATTTGAAAGCAAGTTTTAATCCAGGCCATTAACAGACTGCGTGGCTTATGTGTTTGTGGGTGGGGTGGTTGTTTTGAGAGGTATCTGTGCACTGGTGGCTGTACACAGGCTGTGCTCTGGTCTGTANCCTCCCATATCTCTCCCCCTCCCCCAATCAACTCCCCCTCTCTCATCAACCCGAAGAGCAGACCGGGTTCCCTGCCCTGTGGGGAGTCCAAGGACCTCCCACCTCCTTCCAGGTCTAGTACAGTTTCATTATTTATTAACCAATAACAGCAACACATATACAGAACGATTTCCCACATCATCTCCCCTTTTCTATTTAAATAAAAAGAAAGTTTTAATTTTAACATAGTAAAAATAGATATAACAAAACAGGTATAAAGCAAAAATTACAGTTACAATATTTATATCTACTTTATCTTTTATCATAACTATGGAAACTATGACTATAACTATCTATTCTTTAAATACATCAAAGACCCAAGAAGGATGTAATATTACCTAAGTAACCAGAAAGTAAATTGTAAGCAACTTCCAAAACTCTAGAATTGACAGAGACATCTCGCTGTCTGGACAGTCACCCACAGTTCTTCTGTGACACTGGAGCATCCATCTTCAGCCTATAGGTCCATGGTATCCAGCAGACTTCTCCATGAAGCAGGAAATTTCAAAGACAGTTCTGCCTATATTGGCAATTTGTCAGTCACATTTTCTGTGTCCTGTAGAATGTCTAGCAGACTCATTCATGAAGCAGGAACCCCAAAGGACTGTCTTTAAGCAACTTCAGCAGTCATTTTTCTGTGGTTCCTGCATGGCCAGTTCATATAGCATAGCATCAAGCAATTTATGAAAGAGCAGTTTCTTGCCCAAATGGCTAGCAAACTCCATAAGGAGCCTCTTTGATGCCCATCTTCCTCTCAAAGTAGATTGGTGCTGCCAGGAGCAGATGTGTCTTATTGTCATGAAAAGTCCCAAGTTTTTAAAAAATGTTAAATGTCATATTCTGTAGTCTTTGAAAGATCTGAAGACTATCTATCCATCTGAAATATATCTCTGTATATATAGAAAACTTAACTACCATGCCTACAAGCTTGACTATTATTGATGACTATCTATTAATCTGTATTTCTTAATTATAGATTACATTTTTAAATGAGCTGCACAAGCACAATACCTTAGTCAAGAGCATAAACATACAAATAGCAAAATTGACCTAAAATTTGTATCAATAGACCAAGATCCATACCAATGCAAAGTATCCATCTCTATATCATATCCACCTTTAAATGTAAACAAACATAAACAATATTTGAGAATTTGGGTGTATTTCTCTTCAAACTGCTTCCTTTTTTTGTTGGATGAAGTTATTTCTAGGAGTGTTTACAGTGACCATTTAGGGGTCTTAGTCATCAAACCACATTAGTCTGGAATTAATCTACAGGTTCTCATCTTCTGTGGAAACAAAAGAAGAACCTTTTTTCCAAAGCAACAAATTCTTAGACCCAAATTTTGGAATCAAGATACCTTTAAAGTATATGAGCTGGTTTAGCTTAGCAGTCCATACAATGTCTCTCTGTACTTAGCTCCTTTAGAGTAAAAAATTCAAAGAAAACACAATAATGTACATAATCCAGACTCTCTGTGTATATTCCATCTTTATGTGGCTTCTTTGTTTTTACTCTACTACTTTTTAATATTTATTTTATTATCTTTACTTCTTTAATCTATGACTGTACTCTGTCTCTTTAAAGCCTTTGTTTTATGTTTTTTTATAAGCCATTTACTTTCTTTTATAACTCTATACCCTTTTTTTCCCCTTGCAAGCCTACATACATTTTTTAAACATTGTGTCACATTTAGAGTTCTTGTATGTCTGAATCTGTGCAATTGTGTATTTGAAATCCTTTTCTGTGCAGGAACAATTCTTTTTTTTTTTTTTCTATATGGCTGTGACTAGGGCCAACACGACCCTGCCTGCTTGTTCCACCAAGTCCAACATGCCTGAAGCATGATCACTGCCTCTGTAAGCCACTACACTGCTCCAGTTCTAAGTATGCAGTGGGTCTATATTGAGCCATTAAGCAGTTTGTAACACACTGCTCACAAATCCCATTTAAATACTTGGCTTCCTGTAAGAGCCAGAGTTCATGCTGGCAGCACAGCACAGGAATTTGCTGTTTTGAAACCTCATGGGTTTTTTTTTTCTACTACCACTGAGTCAGGAAGACTTCTCTTAAAGGAGGTGCAGCCTACCGCCAGCAAGCAGAGCCCATCTGAAAGGAAAATGTGGCTAAACTTTGTTTTTAGTATCTATAATTTCTTTTCGAAGGTCTCTCAGATTTTATGTGGAGTTAGCTAGCACATGTTGGAGCCCAAATTTGTAATTGGAGGTTGCTTGTTCTTTCCTGACTGCCCAGACTCAAAATAACCACTCAGAAACTGTATTATTTAAATCACTGATTGGCCTATTAACTTATGCATATTTCTAGATCGCTCTTATCTCTTAAATTAACCTGACTGCTGTTTACCCCTCTGCAATCACACTATGCCACTAACAAACCAATCAGGATATTTGGCCCCAGCGAATAATACTTGGTGGGCATGTTCCTCTGGCCTAACACCCTGCACCCATTTGACTGTGCTGAATCCAACCAGGGGGTTTGTGTCCTTGTACCTCTGGTACCCAGGGTAACCTACCATGCCGTTGAGGAGTTGTTAAGCCTTAATGAGGCTACCCAATGTGCTCTTAGACAAAAAAGAGAGCCAGTCACAGCTCTTACCATCCTTGCCATCCTGATGAGAACCAGTTTAGCAGGATTGGGAACAGGGGCAACCTTCCTAGTCACCCAACAGCATTATTATGCAGATCTCTGCATATAAATAGATGAGGACATTCAGAGAATAGAAACATCCATCTCCCACCTGCAAGAATCTCTGTCTTCACTAGCAGAGGTGGTGCTACAGAACAGAAGGGGTCTAGAGCCTAGATTTACTATTCCTAAAAGAAAAGGGGCTATGTGCAACTTTGGGAAAAGAATGCTGCTTCGATACAGACTACTCAGCAATTGTAAAAGATTCCATGGCAAAAGTCCATGAAGGACCAGCAAAAAGAAAAAGAGAACCTGAAGCCAACCAAAGTTGTTTTGAGGCCTGGTATTCCAAATCCTCTTGGTTCACCACCCTCATCTCTTCCCTGATAGGACCACAGTAACTCTTCCTCCTAATACTCACCTTTGGGCCCTATATTATTAATAGAATACTCAAATATATAGAACAAAAATTGGGAACTATACAACTTATGGTGCAATAGGGATATACTCCAATCAGGCCTTATATAAGTGAGATGTATGATGATATCAGTAGGGCCGATGAAGAACTATAGCAAACAGGCTCATGATTGAGCCCCCTTAGGACCAAAAGGAGTGGGAAATGTGGGGTCCTCGCCGCTATTCTCAAAGGGACGAGAAGAAATGTCCTAGCAGAATGTTTTAAAATGAGAACCCCAGACCAGACTCATGTTCCCAAAAAGATAGTGACCTTCTCTTCCCTCCTCCCACCTGAGAAATTCCAAAGCACATGGACATCCAGTCACCTGGTGATAATGATGGCAGGGTAGCCTTGCTCTGGAAACAAAGAACAAGCTGACATAGCAGGATGGGAAAGAGCAAAAAAACCTTGCACCTGAGCCAAAGCAGCTCTGAAAGGCTTGCTTGTAGTTTTACCTTTAAAAACTAACCCCTCAGAGGAACTCTCAATCTCTCTCTACCTCGCTGTTATGGGGTATTGGAGACAGAAATTCCAGGCTAGCTTGTACTTGCAATAAAAAGAAACCTTGCTTTTTGCAGTATGATCTTCTCTGGTTCCTGGAGGTTTCTCTGAGGGTCGTTATCTGGGCACAACAGCTGTCGATATGGTACTGACACAGCAAGCCTTTGTGTACTTGCATTGGAGTTAGCAACATAATTGCTTTCAGATTTTCTACTCCAAGGCAGCTGAGAGGGTTTATATATCTAGAATTATTATTTTTCCTTCAAATGATATAAGGGAAGTAATATTTTTTTTACTTTTATCTAGAAAGGTGATTTTAACAAAAAAAAATTCAGACAATTTTTGTAGCATGATTTTCCATGGTGTGGAAATCTTAAACAGACCCTAACACAACCCAACAATTTGCAACATGCTGACGGGAATTCTAGAGTCTGTTTTGAAGGAAAGCCACACATATACACATACACATTCTTTCACACACAAATACAAACATTTAATTTAAGAATCTTAATAATTTCTGTGTTTTTTTTTTTTTTAGTTACAGAGGTTACTAAACTTGGGGCTAGCACATGCTAACATGCTTTTTGCATCTGGTATATACCTTGAACCTAGATTGACATAGCAAAGTGTCTGTCAGTATTTAGTTAGAAGAATACTCCTAGTGTTGTATCGTGTGTTAGGGTTCATGTGTTGCAGGAGGGAGATACCACAGATTGAGTGGTTTAACAGAAATTCTATTCCCACAGTTCCTGTGGTTTTGGAGTCCAAGACCAAGACTGAGGCAGAGCAGGGTTCACGGGGGGGGGGGGGGGGGGGGACTCTACTCAGCTGCCAGTCATTCTGTGTTTCCATGGCCGCAGGGACATAAGGAAAAGGAAGAAAGCACCCTGCCATGTCACCTCCTAAGGACATGGTCCATGTGCTATTTCACCCTGAGGACTTTGTTTAGCCTTGCTCACCTCCTTAATGGAACCACGTCCACTTTAGGGTGGGTGAAGATGACACACTCAGTTTTTATAACACTGGCCCTGAGACTATAACCAAAGGAAGGGAATTCCAGCTCAAGAGGAACTTAACTTGAAATTGATTATGCTGATGACTAATCTCCAGTGTCAACCTGAGCACACTTAGACGTTTCTAGGAAACTCTTCTCTGCTCTGTTGGTGGGAAACTCTCTACAGAGATTTAGCACGGAGGGGAAGACGCACCTGACACGGGGTCTGTATCCCATGGCCTGGTGTCCTGGGCTGAATAAACCCGGGAAGACACCAGGAAACCAGCATTCACTCCTCTCTGCTGCCTCAGTTTGCACACAGTGGACCTGTATCCTCACACTCCATCCCTCATAGCTAGAGGCCCTCCAGCCACCCCTCCATCCCTGCTGCCCTGATGGACTCTGCCCTCGGGATGCTGTCATGGCAACCAGCAATGTAAACAGTGCACACTTCAGAGGGAAGCCGCAGAACTAAGCTGTAGACGCGTCATAGACGCTGATTGGCTTTGGCGGGGCTGGAGTGATTCATGGGTTCACTGGAATAAGCCTAGGTCATCTAAGTTACACCCTCAGCAAACACTTCTATACTATGTTAATTATTTAAGACAAGGTGTTGGATATATCTTAGCCTGACTCGGGCACCTTATATAGCCTTATAGCCTCTTATCAAACTTTTAATTCTACTGCCTTGTCTTCTTAGTGCTATACCCATGTGCTATCAAACCAGGCTGAACTAGGTTCAAGAATATTCAGATTCACTGGTTCTATTCCATGTGTATTGAGTGTTTTCGTTGCAGGCATATCTGTCCTGCTTTTATGTGCACGGTGCCTACAGAGGTCAGGAGAGAACATCATATCCCAAGGAACTGAAATTACAGATAATTATGAAACCCCACAAGAGGCTTGGACCTGACCTAGAATTTCAGTAAAAACAAAGTACTCTTAACCACTGAACCATCTCCCTAGCCCCACTAGACTCACTGATTTCTAAAGACTTTCTTCCCCATTTCTGTGCCTCTTAGAGTTTGTATACACTATTAGTGTCTGACTTTGTTCTCTATGAAAGCCTAGATAGTAATTTTATGATTGCCTTGTTATTTCTTTCTTTGGAAAATATTAGATTTTATTATCACAAAGCTAAGCCTCTTGGCACACAATTGTAATCTCAACACTTGTAAAGGTGAGGCAAAGGAATCTCGAGTTCCATCTCATCCTCTGTGAACTACTGATTTAAGATCAGCCTGGAACACACAAACAAATCACCATGGCTTTTCTTTTTCACCACAATGAAGGAATAGTTTGAGTCATTCTAAATCAAAATTTGATATAAGTTTTGTTTTTCCCACCTCTTTTGTGCTGTGCTCCCAAAGCCTTGGGGCAGGTTGCTCTGAGCCTGCTCAGCGTCTGCAGGGTTTGCCTGAGCACTGGCCTCTGAGCTTTCACAGGTTCACTTGTCCTCAGGACGTGAGCAGGTGTGAGTCTCTGCAGTGCTCACCGCCCACTGTAAGGGAACACAATGTCCTTATGAGGCTGACAGGAGCGCCATCCGTGAAGACCAATATTTACGAGGCCGTGTGATAGGCAAGGCACATCTGTTTCACAACTGTCATAGGTGCTGTGCCATTGGTCCCTGGGACTTCTGCAGCCATGGCCTTTGCCTTGACTTTCAGTATCAGACATAAGTTCCCTGCAGAGATGTGTGTGTGTGGCGGGGTGTGATCTGACCTTAAATCCAATTGGAAAATGATTGAACCCATTCCACTCATGCTATTATCTCACCATAGGGCACACGATCATTTCTATGGTAACTGGAAATACATAGGTGGCATCGATTTTTAATTCCATATCTGATTCTACATTTAATGTTGATTCAACTATTCTGAGTGAGAGGGGGATTGACCCCATGAAGTGTTCTCACTAAGAAGACCCACAGGTACAATAGGGATAAAATATGCCTTCCTTAGGCCAGTGGTGGCAGTTCACACCTTTAATCCCTGCACTCAAGTGGCAGAGGCAGGCAGATCTCTGAGTCTGAGGCCAGCCTGGATTATAGAGTGAGTTCCGGGACAAACAGGACTACACAGAGAAACCCTGTCTCAACGAACAAACAAGAAACCTGCTCCTGCCAGTCTGTCCCACACCCCTACCTCCACGACCTCACCCACCCTATGATACTACCTTCTTCATCCCCATCAATAAGAGCACAGCCAGTGGCCACAGTAAGAATTTCTCACAGACTTTACACTAAGCAGGTGTCTTAGTTAGGGTTTCTATTGCTGCACTGACACCATGACCATAAAGCAGGAGTTGGAGGGAATGGTTTATTTGGCTTACACTTCCACAGTGTCATGGGCCTTGAAGGAAACCTGGACGAGAACTCAAACAGAGCAGGAACCTGGAGGCAGGAGCCTATGCAGAGGTTGGTCTGTCCCACATCAATCATTAGTTTAGAAAATGTCCTATACAGCTCTCCTGGGCAGTAGAGTCTAAAAGCTAGCCCTGCCCCTTACTAGCTGTGGCACTCAGGTGAGCTGGCCCTACCACTCACAGGGGCAATGTGAAGAGCAGATCCAGGTGGCACAGGTACAGAAGAGTGGGCAGATAGACCAACGAGGCCAAGACCCAGGGTTCTGAATTGGCTCACCCCAGCATCTAACCTATTCATGAACAGCTAGAACACGGGAAGGGGCTGGTCCTGTAGAAGCATAGCTGCAGGATCTCCATGACATCGACAACAACAGTGTATCTGAACGGGGTCCAGGGGAAGGTCCAGTACTGATAGGGCACCAAAACCAGAATCCTGGAATCAGACAAATAAGTCATTGCAAAAAAAATTTTTTTTTCAAGTAAAGATGTTTGAGAAAAAGGGTACACTGTGTGATACACTGTGACACACCACACCTTCCATGGTGAGCTTGTTGTTTTAAATCTTTATTTAGTTTTTGCTTTTCTTCTGCAAGTGAGGTTGAAACACCAGATGGTGGTTATGGAGGGAAAAAAGATGTGAGTGGAATTGGGGTGCAATTCACAAAGAATCAACAAAAAGTTAAACAAAGATAAAAGAATGAAAGAAGAGAAGAAAGGAAGGTAAAAAGGGAGGGAGTTAGAAAAAGAGGAAGAAAGGGAGGGAAGGAGGGAGGGGGAGGGAGGGAGGGAGAGAGGGAGGCAGGGAGGGAAGGAAGGAGAAAAAATGTCTGCACTGCAGGCTTGGCTGAAGCCTGATCTTATGAAGAAGACATTTCCTTTGGTCTACTGAAGTCCATCCACAGCAGGGAATAGTTGGTTGGCAGCAGACCTCTGCTGAGAAATCCTCTCCAGTTACACAGCTTCAGGGATTTGCAGGCTTGGCCCTCTTGTAGCCATGAAGTCCTTCAACTGTGACAGGCCTAACAGATATCATTGTCACAGGCTCTAGGTGTTCCTTGAGAGCTTCAGCTAATACATGACCAGTGGGCATGCGTGAAGTCACCAGTGGTGCCAGAGGCTTACTTGCCATCCATCAGGCTCTTGACCCATTGCTCAGTGGTAAACCTCTTCACACAGCTGTCTTCCACGTGCCAGGACTCGGGCTCTGCAGCGAACACAGCACAGCAGAATCTCTCCACTCTGAGCGCACACACATATGAGCGCACGGCTCCCTGTCTGAGGACTGGGATGAATTTGCATGTGTACTGTATTTTCTCCTGCTCCTCACAGAAGTGAGTGACAGGCAGCTGTCGAATGCACTTCTCTATTTCACTCTCTAGATGCACAAGATCGCTCTTCTCTGCTTCAAAACCAATTATTTGCTTTTTTTTCCCATCCAGACCAATGAACAAATATCCCCCGTCAGTGTTTGCAAACGCAGATACAGTTTGAGGGATGAGTTCTTTGATGCATTTTCGCAGCTCTTTCACAGAAAGCAATTTAACTTCAACATAGGTGGATCTGGTGAAGGGGAAGTCTTCCTGGTGCTGAAATTGTGTCTTGTTAAAAACTGCAGCAGCCAGGTCCTCCAGGTCGCTCTCTTCTTCTACTCCTGGGCAGGCTCTGCTTGCAGGCAGCTCTGGTCTGACACAGGATCTCCCTCCCACTTCCTCCAGGTCTTGGAGGAGCTCGAGAGCAGCAGTGGCATTCACTTCAGTTGAAGATGAAAAGCTTCTAATGTACAAATTGGTTCTCAGGGTGCAGATCGGCAGCCCGAAGACATCCAGACTCCATGGTTTCACGAAGATATTCAAGTAGCCTCCAAGCACCATCAAGTCCAGATGCCTCCCCACAAACGGCAGACATTTACAAAGAGAGGCTTCCAAATCCAGTCCCAATCCATCCCTGGGAAGGCTAAAATTTTCATTTTCAATTTTAGCCCTAATCACTCCACCTCCAGAGTTCAAGAGGGCACACACAGCTCGAGAGATGTTTTCATTCTCCTGTTTTCTGAGGGGTTGGTTCTTCAACTTCTTTCTATTCTTCTCCCCAAGTGTGATTGCTTCCACCGTTAAAACCAGCTCAGCATAGTCTGTTTCCAGATCCACGGTGATGGCCATGTTTGCATTTTCAATCTGAATTTCTTTCCTGTAAAACAGACAGAGCCTTTAGAATGAGACCTAACAGGAGAAAGCAAATTCTGTACTGTGAAGCCAACAGCACAATCCTTGGGTACACATGTTCCGCATGAAATGGTTTTCTTTTTACAGATTTGCATCATTAGGCAAGCTTATTTGCCTACTTGGTTTTCAGATGTGATGTTCCAAGTATAGTTAAGTCCTTTGAATTTTCAATTCTAGTTTAATTTTCACTATCTTTTTTCCAGTCATTAATACTGTCTTCAGTCTCCTCTAAGCAAACCCCCATTGGAATCTGTGTGGTTTCTGTCTTTTATGTAACAAAGGCTTTAGTTACACTTTTGTTTAGACGTTTTTTATGGCTGCTGGTGTTTTGACTGCATGCTTGTCTTATGTGCCATGTGCATGCGCTAGCCATGGAGACCAGAACAGAGCATCAGATCTCCTGGAACTGGAGTTACAGGTGGTTGTAAGCCCAATGTCGGTGCTGGGTGTTGAATTCTGGTGTTCTGGAAGAGCAGCCAGTGCTCCTAACCACACAGCCATCTCTGTAACCCGGCTTTCAAATTATTTATGATTAGTATCCATTCTGTCCATTTTGCAATTAGACTATTTCTTTACCTTTGGCCAAGTGCATAATCTCCCTGGATATTAACTTTATCAGACTGTGTGTTACAAACCTTTTCTCCCTCTATGGATTGCCTGTTTGTTCATTTCTCCTTTTCCTGTGCAGCGACATTCCAGTTTGATGGAATCTCAGGTCTACTTTGGGAATTTTTTTTATTGTGCTTTAGGAAACATCTGCATTGATTTTCTCTCTGTTCTTGTGACAATTATCCAGACAAAAAGCAACTTTGGGATAGAGCAGGTTCATTTGCAAATAATTCAACATCACCACCCACCACTGAGGGATGGCAGAGCAGGAACTTGAAGGAGGCCTGCTTGCTGTTCTACACAACATTACCTTTGACCAAAGAACCCACTTCACAGTCTAGGAAATATACCAGGAACCATGGGGGATGGAGCTGGCTGGCTAGCTTTCTTATGCTTTTGTAGTCTCCCTGCCTAGGGAATGGGCTGCCCAATGTGGTCTGTGCCCTCCTACATCAATTATCAACACAATCTTACACACGTGCCCACAGCCAATCAGATACTGGCGATCCCTTGATTAATAAACTCTTCCCACATAATTCTAGGTTCTGTCCAGTTGACAGTAGAGCCAGTCAAGGCAACATCCAAATGACCTTTGCCAAAACCAATGTCATAGAACTTTTCTTCTGTGTCTTCTTCTAGTAATTTTCCTATTTCTTACCTTTCTTTTCTGATCTTACATTGGTATGTTTAATTCATTTTGTATTTGGCTTGTGTAACGTGGTGTGAGAAAAGTTCTAATCTCATTCGCTACAACTCGACATCACCTCAAGTCTCTGAACGACTTTGTCTACACTCTAGGGTCTTGCCTCTCTCAGAAGGCGATTCTGACCATTAACTTCCTGCTTCTGCATTAGCCATAATTTCCTGTTTTTCATAAACCTTGTGAGCTTTGACTGAAAATGGGTCAGTTAGGAAAGCAGCTAGTGCTGCTAATCTTCCAGGGCACCTCCATACGTGTCTACTGATTAGCTGGGCAGGCCCTCATCCTCTGCCTCAGTATGGAGTCACATTAAGGTCTCCATGGCTGGGCAGGTGACTCTGTAGATAAAGGGCTTGTTTTACAAGCTTGAGGACCTGAGTTTGGATTGCCAGCACCCACATGGAAAGCTGAGAGAGACTGCATGTGCCTAGCATCCCAATGTTGGCAGACAAAGAGGGGATCCCTGGGTCTAATTAACCAGGTAGCTCCTTCTCAAATTATAGCACTGACTCTGGAGGAAATTCTCTCAGAAGGGAACTTGGGGTTCAGGGTGTCTAGTCAGCTACCTTTGGAAGAAAAGAGAATGATATTCGGTCGGATACCTTACTCTGTCACGATTGCAGGTTGGTAATAAAATCAAAGAAAGAGGGGACAGGTGTGACTGAGCTGCCCAAATGTGAGCCCATTTTCCCTAATGCCCTGCAAATGATCTTCATCTCCACCCAAAAGGCTGCAAGGAGCCTAGCATGGTGCTGACCCTGTGAGGTTGATGTGGGCACTCTGAGCTTGAGACATGGAGAAAATGAACAGTGAATCTCAGGCCAGCCTGGGCTACACACCCAGCCCCTGTGTGCCTCCTTCCCCTCTAAAATACTAAAGCAAAACAACAACCATCATAAACAGGAATTAAAGCAGCCTGTACTACTGAGAAGGGAACAGTTTTGTTTCTGAAAAGGGAGAAGTTTCGTTTTCTGGGAAGGGAACAGTTTCCTTTCTGCCCAGTAGCTAGTTGCGACTCCACCCTGTTCTTTGCACTGCTGAGCAGTCAGTCAGTTCCTCATTCCTTCCCAGCCTCCCCTGTCCAGAGTCTCCTTGTCAGGCCCAGTCCTAAACCAGCACCCATGGTTCACTCTCCATATGGAAAGGAGACAGAGTCTCATCTCACACCCAAATCCCAAAGCACAATAGTCATGTCCTCAGGAATTTGGAACCTCAAGGGGGATACAATACAGTCATATTTAAAGGTGCTGTGGGCTAGCCTGGGACAGGGACCATCTCACTCCTAAACCTGTGACTATGGTAAATTTTCAATGGTTCAAAATTCACTTTTTTTTGGCGTGTATCTGGGACTCAATCCTTCAGAAAGAAACAGGACAGGTGAACCACAAATCCAGGCATGTAAATTCATTAACCTCCCAGGAGCTTTAGCTGTGGTTTACAAATCAGATTCTCCAACCCTAATTCCACTCCCAAATTGTGTTGTGCACTGGAGAAAATTCCCTGAGACTTTGACATGGGATTTAAGGTGTCTTGCTAGCTGTCTCCAGCGGGGAAGAACATGGCATTCCGATGTCAGCACTGCAGACTGGCAGGAAAACCCCCTGGGACAGGAGCAGGAGCTGCCTCTGGAGAACAGTGAGACCTGGAGCCCTCTTTGGGCTCCTCTAAGGTGCTCTGCTTTGGTTTAGGAGAGCAGTGTCAGCTTCTGGGGGCTCTAGTGTACTTCTTTCTTCATCTAGACTGCAGTTCCTGCCTGCCTGCTGGACATAGTTATCCAACTTCCCACAGGGTCAGATCTCCAAGAGAACAGGGAAGGCTGCAGAGGCTCTGGAGACCAGCAGGAGCCTGATTCACCCACACCCTCTGCTGCCTGCCTCACTAGTTCCGGCTCAGGCAGGGCAGAGCCAGAGCTTAAACCCCCACTCCACCCTAAGCAGACAAAGGCATTTGACTCACCCACAGCTCACCCAAGTCCTCCACAGCCTGTACTTTGTCAAAATGAGCTATGAAGACTCCAAAAGCAATGGTCCAAGTAGGAACAGAAACAAACAATGGTCCCCTGATAGAAAATAATTGTATTGATGACCCCCATGTGATCCCAGAGCCACTAGACTGCACCCGGACTGGACGGGAGAAACAGAAAGTGCATAACCCCTTTAGTGTTGGGGCTTGAGCAGGCTCTAACGAAGTGATCACTTACCCATGAGTTCTGCGGTTGCCTAGCTGAGTTGTTTGAAGTCTGGGGCTCATATCTTCTCCCAGTCAGCCCCCTGGTATGGTGAGGCAGTCTACAGTCACCTGAAGAAGACCCTCCCCACTGCAAGGTCTTTCAGGGTGGGCTATGTCACTTGTCCAGTCCTAGCTACAGCCTAACCTAGTCCTTTGTTCTTTGCTCCCCTGATCTTTGGGGAACTTGCTGCCTCCTTAGCACTGGTGACTGGTGATGTGAAACTAACAACTGCCTGCGAGTACTTATCATGTTTCCGCATGTAGTTCCACCCTCTTCGTCTGGGGTGACGCTAAACTCACAAAGGCCTGCGAGTACTTATCCGCACGTAGTTCCACCCTCTTCGTCTGGAGCGACGCTGGCTAAAAGCCAGCTGGCAGGCGCCCAAGACCTTTTTTTCTATTGGTCAGAATGAAACAGGCTGAGTAAATGGACTATTTCGTAATCAACCGCTCCTGGATTCCCCAGATAATCAGGGCTGTCCCTTTGTTCAAAAGGGCAAGTGTCCCTGTTAATACCCCTGAAGCCACTTCAGCCCTGGGCTAAAGACTTTCAATACACTGCCCCACCAGAAATACAAATGGGTGAGTCCCCTCTTCTTTCCCTGGGATCCTAGAGCCCTCTGGGAAGATGAGTTTTTTGGGATTCCCAGGACTACCCTAAAGTGATCAACCCTCCTGTCACTTTGGTATAATAAAACTTCCCAAAGTTGTTGCATGGAGAACTGGCCCTCGGAAACTGATTCTGGTTTTGAGCGCCTATGAACTGTGCAAAAATATTCTGGATCCTGGACATTTTCATAATGTGCATTGCCCATGCTCTGTCCACTGTCACCCTCTCTCACCTGCTTTTCCCTAAGAAACAGCAATCTTAGAAAGACGGGGGCCGTGGAAATGTTCAGTTCATGGGGGGGGGGACTGGGTCTCTGCTTGAATTGCTTTGTCTGGGGAGCGCCACCCAAACCCCATTCCTGACTCTACTGCCTGTTAGAAGCTTTGCAGTCCAGAATCCCACTGTCCCTTGACCCTAGTGGATCATCCATGTGGACTGAGCTTCATCTCCTGTCATCACCAGACCAGATCTGAGGAAACCGCTTCACAGACTTAAGAATCTTTTCTTTAATCTTTAATTTAAGAAATAACAGGATGCTGGGGGTTTCCCAGACTGGCAGGAAGCAATGAAGAAGAAACCATATACAAAGTGTGAGGAAGGAGTGGGGCAGAGACGGAAACCCCCTCTGTGCTGGGGGTGTCAGGAGGTGGGGGAGGAAGTAGCTAAGGAGAACGAGTTAGTGAAATCAGTCCAGTGAGTCACCCTCCTCCTCCACACCAAGTTAGAGCCCTGTGAGCACACATGCGCCCTCTCCCTTCCTAGGGAAGTCCTACACCACGAGGGTGGGGCAAGTCAATGGTCAGGTGCTTTAGGGGGGCACTGGGAGGAAGGGAAGAGGGGGTAAAAACTGGCAGCCCAGGCAGGAGCAGCATCTAGAGGAGGCAGCTGGTAAAAGGGATGCCCGTGCCTGTGGTCCCTGCGCCTGCAGACTCTCCAATGAAGCCTTCTCCTCCTTCTCTCCTTCCCTCTTCTCTCTCCTCCTTCCTTCTAGCTTCTCCTCCAGGAGTCCAGGTTCAGTTCCAAAGTCAGCAAAAAGAAATTCAACTCCAAAGTTCGGGGCGTGGAAGACTTCAGATTAGGACGGCAGCAAACTGAAGAACACAGAATGTCCTGATGAAGACTGTTGTTCCTTTTGGAAACTACAGCTCCCAGACTCCTCCTGGATTACGGATACCTGCGCACGCGGGCGTGCACAGGTGCAGGTCATTTCTCCCAGATAACCTTGCGCTTCCCGTTAAAAAGCGAGCTTCCACGAGGTCTCGCTCTCTCTTGCCCCTCTACCCTTGTGTATCTTGCACACCCATCCCTTATCGTGTCCCCCTCCCCCATTAAAGTGCACCCACGTGGGAGCTGCGTGTCTCTTCTATCCTGTGTTCGTCTACACACCCACCCGCTTTTAAAAGAATAATAAAGACCATGTCTGGGTTCGTGGTCCTACCATAGCCAGGGTCTGTGTTAATGTCACAGGCCCATGATGCCACCAAAGGCCACACCGCTGTCCAGAGTCTAGGGTGAGAGAGCTAGCCCTGCCCCTCACCAGCTGCAGCACACAGGAGACTGGGCCCTGCAGCCTGCCTGGATGGCACACTAGAGCCAACCCTGTTGTAGGGGCGGGGTCCAGGCTAGTTAGCACTGAGGGCATGAGAGTAGGAGAGCTGACTCTGCCCCCACCTCATATGCCCCTACAGCAACCACGATACTGAAGCCTGCTTCTCTCCTGGGAGAAACAGTAGGGCTGTTGCTGATGGTGTGAGTGTGGGTGACCCAGGTCCGAGGACCTGGGAATAGGTGAGCTGGCTCCACCCCTGCTACAGGCTGAGTGAGCCTGCCAAGACACTAGAGACCATACTGGAAAGCTGGCAGGCTGGCCCACCCAGCTATCACCCAGGCCCAGATCCAGGGATATGAGTTGACCCAGTCCAACATCTGTTGGGCCCGGGATCACACAATGGCGGCGGGACCAATCACCAAATTCTATTAAACCACACACAAGCTTCATCCCAGAAAAAGAAAAAAAAATCACCATGGGGCATAGAAAGCTTGTCAGCTATAGCTGTGACCACAGCCAGAGATCAGGCTTCTGGAACTGTGGCAATAGGGGCTAGTTTTGGCCTCCTCTTAAGGTAAAATCAAGCACCAGGTGTGGATCAAAGAACTTTTACAGCCTTGAGGTCAGGCTTAAAGTCACATTACCTATTAAATTTTACAACTTTTGATTATAGGACATTAGAATGTTAGCTTGGGATGGTTGTGAAAGCCTATGGCTGCCACAGCTGCTTTTCACTGTCCCTGAAAGAATGCAAGGCAGAGAGTAGAGTCGCATAGGGAACTGTTAAAAATTAAGGGAACACAGCAGAGGGTCCCACAGAGGCAAGAGGAAGAAGCCAACCTTTGTCCGCAGTACCTGCCTAGCTGGGAAGCTGGGAGGCAGGAGACAATTGTTAAAAGTTTACCTCTGTGCACAGTGGCTGCCAGTATGTCTGCCCTTAAAAGAGGAAGTGTTAGCTAAAGGTTAACAGTGGCTGCCATCTTTATTATTTTTATTATATAGGAATTATTTTATTATAGGAAATTATTTTATTATATAGGAATTATATTATTATAGGAAAACCTTCCAAAATGTGTTTGGGCTTCCAACTTTATATGTCTATGTTCCTGGACCCTTTGTTTCTATATTCTATTACTGGACTCTTCACATCCCCCCTCATCTAGGAAGTGTTGGAGCACGTGAAGGAATGAGCCTACAGATCAGGACAGCAGGATCTCCACGACACAGGGCAGTAACAGGATATCCGAGAGGAGCCCCAGTGAGAGTCCTTCACCATTGGGGTAGCACAAGCCAGAGGCCTTGAGCCAGATTCATGGTAATGAACTCTTAAATGTAAAGATGAATGGAGTAATGGGTAAACTGTGGGACCCAACGAGCCACACTACAGCTTCCATTACAACAGTCTCTCTCTCTCTCTCTCTCTCTCTCTCTCTCTCTCTCTCTCTCTCTCTCTCTCTCT